>NW_017308826.1:0-4405 GCF_000935625.1 Nanorana parkeri | reverse complement strand
CTCCAGAGACCACGCCTCCTCTTCTCTAGAGTCCAGTGGCGGCGCGCTTTACACCACGGCATCCCACGCTTTGCATTGCACTTGGTGATGTGCGGCTTGGATGCAGCTGCTCGGCCATGGAAACCCATTCCATGAAGCTCTCTACGCACTGTTGGTGTGCCAATCTGAAGGCCGCATGGAGTTTGGAGGTCTGTAGCTATTGACTCTGCAGACAGTCGGCGACTTCTGCGCACTGTGCGCTTCAGCATGCGCTGACCCCGCTCTGTCATTTTACGTGGCCTACCACTTCCTGTCTGAGTTGCTGTTGTTCCCAGTTGTTTCCACTTTGTTATAATCCCAGTAACAGGTGACCGCGGAATATTTAGTAGTCAGGAAATGTCACAGATGGACTTATTGCACAGGTGACAACCTATCACGGTCCTACGCTTATAGTCACTGAGCTCCTGAGAGCGACCCATTCTTTCACAAATGTCTGTAGTAGCGCCTGCATGCCGAGGTGCGTGATTGTATACACCTGTGGCCATGGAGGTGGTTGGAACACCTGAATCCAATGATTTGGCGGGGGGTCCCAATACTTTTGCAAATATAGTAACAGGTGACCGCGGAATATTTAGTAGTCAGGAAATGTCACAGATGGACTTATTGCACAGGTGACAACCTATCACGGTCCTACGCTTATAGTCACTGAGCTCCTGAGAGCGACCCATTCTTTCACAAATGTCTGTAGTAGCGCCTGCATGCCGAGGTGCGTGATTGTATACACCTGTGGCCATGGAGGTGGTTGGAACACCTGAATCCAATGATTTGGAGGGGTGTCCCAATACTTTTGCAAATATAGTCTATCTATCTATCTATCTATCTATCTATCTATCTATCTATCTATCTATCTATCATTCTTTTACACAGTGCAGTTCTGGTTGCCCCCTGCTGAGGGCGCTGTTACAAAGTGAATATCATTCCCATGAACACAATGCTGTCACACTTCACGTTTCAGACCGACACGCTGCACTTTATGCGTTTTGGAAAGAAAAACACAACCTGAGCGAGGAAACGGTCCCGACTCACTCGTAATAAAGTTATTAATTTCTAACTTGTGTAATATCTGCCCCAGATGAAACATAAAATCACCTGAGCCGTGCGCTGATTCAGCCGGGCCGTCAGACCCGGGACCGCGCGTCTGATTTTCCTGGATTGGTGGAAATAAAAAAACAAAATTGCAAAAATCATAAAACCGACCCCAACGCAGACATCCAATAATGTTCTGGGACCTGGGACTCCGACTGATCTAACTTCACATTCCTCTATTTAGATCGGCCTTTATCTTCTGTGCGTCTTCCAAGAGAAATGAAAATAAATCTAAAACTTTTTTAGTTGTTTTGGTTAAGAAGGAAGGGATGTGACTCCTGATGGGGTTTTTGGTTTGCCGTCTGTGTCCCACGGGGGAGATTTCCTCTCACTTCCTGTCCTAGAGACACAACAGGAAGTGAGATGAAAACTCTCCAAAGTGAGCGAAACCTCCTTTTACACTGTTGTCACCAGAACAAGTGTTTTCCCACTATTACTTGACTTTTTCCAACTCAAGGACATCTTTTCTTAGTACTGGTGACCAGAACTGGACCGCGTACTCCAGATGAGGTCGAACCAATGATCTATAAAGTGGCAAAATTATAGACAGTACCAATGCAAAATGTTAGCTTTCCCATCACTTTCTTTTCCGGTGACACCAAAACAGAAGCGCTTCTCATTGGTCAGTGCGGTCAGGTGACCAACAAATGCTGCAGCTGGAAAGTTATAATGTACAAAGTTTGTCCCACCAATAGGAGGTCAATAAAAAGTTCTAAAGTGTTGTAAAAAGTGCTGGACACATTGTTGCACTGGGCAAAAAAAACGTCTGTGAGATCTTCCTGCTTCTGTTTACAACACACTTCCCGCACATTTTCATACACCTTCCACACAATGCACCTTCCCATTACCAATGAGTACATTCACCTCCTCTGTGGGATGAGGGAGCTGATTTTTTAGGGTTAGTCCATCCAAAGGAGATATTTTAAAGCTATAAGTGAATATTAATCAATTTTTTTTTAATTATTTTTGGATAGCGTGTTGAGGGGATAGATTATCTGCCAAGTTTTGTGTCATCCAGTCTGTTTCTCCTCAGCCTGGCTGTCATTGGGACTCCCTTTCAAAGTTATATGGACAGCAGCAGTGTCTGTTAAAGCAATTGGAATTTAAACCCAGCAGGGGCCAGCGACGCCCCCGTTGTCTGGGCAACAAGGAAGCCACAGGTCCCTGGGAACCAATGGGACAGCTAGGAGGGAAGGAGTGCCCGCAAGGCCCTCCCTGGCAATGATCAGCACCCGAGGCGACTAATAAGCCACGGCAACATCACGTGTCCAAGTCATGCATGAGCGCACCCGCAACCCACCCGACACCAAATCGCCCCAAGAAGGACCCTACAATCTCCGCCGGATCCGCTGAACCCCAGGTAAGAGGGCACCCCTGGTCCCACTACAGTAATGCACACCTTTTTGGAGCCTGATTTGGATTCCCAGTGACTTCAGTTGGACTGCTGGTTTGGAAATCTTTATCAGTGACATGGTTCTGTTTATCAATAAAGCCTCGTCGCTTGGCAACAATTTTTGTTACGCTAATTTGTTTGCATGGTATGATGAGCGGCCATTTTCCAATTACATTCCACTGAACATGAAATTGTTAATTTTGCCACCGCATCAAGTTAACTAAAATCCCTCCCCTCATCGATATTGCTTGCCTGATTGCCCAGCCCTGGCCTCAGCCCTCCCTGTCCCCCCCTCATCCCTATTGCTTGCCTGAAAGCCCAACCCTGGCCTCAGCCCTCCCTGTCCCCCAATCCCATCCTCCTTTCCCTTGAGCTCCGCCACACAGTATGCTTTGCTTCATTTTTTTTTTCTTATCTTTTACAGAAGTCTTTAGGCCAGTCATGTGATGTGCTGGGTCTGTTTTCCTCTCCTTGGGGGCGGTCCTACGCTGATGCAGAAAGTCCTCTCATCAGCACCCCTGTGTAGGCACTATGCTACAAATGAAGGGCAGTGCCGGTGCTAGGATTCTTGCCTACACAGGCAATGTGCATTTTTGCGCCCCCCCCGAACCTTCTGCTCTCCCGCACCGAAGGTAAGTGGAAAAAAAAAACATAGAGCAAACATTGGGGCATTTTGGCAAGTACAAGTACTTGTCAAAATGCCCTGTTTTTTTCCGCCCTCACCCTGCAGCGCCCTCAGGCGGCCCCCTGACTTGCCTTGCGGTAGCGCCGGGCCTGATGAAGGCCACCATAGTCACACCGCCTTGGGGGCCATGTCTCTTTGGATTAATAGTATGTCCTCAGTCTTCAGGGTTGAGGACATGGTCAAAAAAAGTAGTACTGCATGGGACATCTCCAGAATTTGTATTCCGCACCCTGTCTGGGGGCCCAAAAACCTGCCCACAATTGGGCTTTAATCAGAAATTATAATGTGTCTTACGGGAGGTCCCCAGGACAGGAAGTGTGTTATTTCCTTGCTCTACCAGTTACAAAAATAAGTTTTGGCCGGAGTTGGGTTTTAACTTGTCATCTAAGGGAACATTATGTTTCCTTCTCTGGAGGTAATTATGTGCAAGTGAGTTTAGAAGACATCTGTTCAATAATTATACGTTTCGGATTTGCTGTGTCCCGGGGCAATGTACAAAATTTGGGGTGACTCACGCCACGTGCCAGTCCTGTGACATTACTCATTATAGATGTGAATCAGGGAGCTTGACAAGCCGGGGCATAAATTATTCTCAGGGATTGACTGCGCAGCACGATCAGCCCTCTACAATACCAGGGGAGCTGCTCAGGGACCATTGCACGGGTGGGCAACTCCGGCCCTCCAGCTGTTGTGGAACTACAAGTCCTATGAGGCATTGCAAGACTGACCGTTACCGACGTGATTCCCAGAGGCATGCTGGGATTTGTGGTTAAAGCACAGTAGGAGAGCCGGAGTTGCCCACCCCTGGACTATAGTCCTCAACGAGCCCCAAGCTGTTCAAGCTGTTCTGAATGGGTGCAGAGACAGGTTCTCTTTAAAGCTGAACTCCGGGCAGATATAAAAGACACCAGTTATTGCCGCTCTGGATTCATTAATACATCCCGACA
Source organism: Nanorana parkeri (assembly GCF_000935625.1). Lineage (NCBI taxonomy): Eukaryota > Metazoa > Chordata > Amphibia > Anura > Dicroglossidae > Nanorana > Nanorana parkeri. Next base: position 255 of record NW_017308826.1, on the reverse strand, counting down.
TTTCATTTTTAAAGCTAAATTCCGAGCACAAGATTTTCTATTGAAATATATTTCTCAATAGCCTTAAAGGAGAGAAATGTAGACAAATATTTCCTTGCAAAATTACCAATGACATCATCACTGTGCTGTATATAGCCTGTACCGGGAGCAGAGCGGTGGGAGGGGCCAATAAGGCCCCACCCACTACAGGCTGCCTACAGATAAAAAAAACATTAAGGGGCGGATACAAGACCAGTCACCCTGTACAAGGAGAGA
>NW_017308825.1:109707-136288 GCF_000935625.1 Nanorana parkeri | reverse complement strand
CGTCGGCTCTGCTTTGATTTTTGTGACACCATTGTCCAATATAAAGGACTTATTCATTTTAACTATTTGGAGTGCTGGTTTTATATAGTATGTTCCAGTGGTGTAATATTTATCCCTCAACCTTCTAACAGTTTAGTCAATAGACTCCTATGTATATAGTACAGACTTTATCTCAATAAAGTGTTCAATATTTAGCGCTGCGGTACTTTGACATTTATTCAGTCATGCAGCGCTGTACTGGAATGAATTTATACCATTTTTGGGGGACAGATAGAGCTTTCTTTTGGTGGTATTTAATCACCACTGCAGGGTTTTTTTATTTTTTACTATGAGAAAAGTTTTGAGAAAAAAAAAACAGTTTTCCCTACATTATCTTATGAAACAATTATCATTACCCAATTTGTTAAAATATAAAAGACGGGGGCACATCAAGTAAATAGACACCAAACATGTCAAGCTTTAAAATTGCGCACGCACGTGAAATTGCAAAAAACTACAATACCTAGAATTTACCATAGGCAACGCTTTAAAAGCTTTTACTGCTCATTAATTTAGTGTTAACAGTGGTGATTGAGGGCCCTAGAATTATTGCTCACACTCGTGACTCACTTAGGACAATTATCTAGATTGAGCCATATTTGTCCAACCTTTTGCCAAGATAATAGAAAAGGGCCATGTAAGTTACCTCAGCCTGAATAAGGTTAGTTTATTTAACTTATCTGTAGTTTATTTATGAGAAGGTTAACCACCATTTAAGTCTTAAAGATTTAAGTTCAGCCATTGTCCCATGTTTTGTTGATCTTGACTTGTACTAAAACACTGCAGTAAAATGACTGTACTACACTTACCTTGACATTAAAGTAAGAACTTGATGTCCGGAGCAAGCTTTTAATATTTGCACACATGATAAAATCTGAATTCTGGCTAGAAAAGAGCTTAAAACCCTCAAACAATTACAGTATATACTTTCTGAAATCCGAGGCCCTGTACAATTTTAAAAGTGCAAGTTTTTATGTTGCATAGTATTAGCGCATATGTTTATCCAATAAATATTTTATTAGGATAAAATACAATAAAATGAAATTGAGTGCACACAAACAGATTATAATACCCAATTTTTTGGTAAAATTTAAAGTCACGTGACCGAGGCCGGATTTACTCTCCGTGTTGCCCCAAGGCCAGGTTCTGCAATGCGCCCCCCTCCCTGCCACATGTCCTGTGGAGGTGCCTGGACAGAACTGAGGTCACATTCTGGCTCCCGGCACCTCTACAGGGCACGCAAGGGGGCTGTACCAGCAATGCACATATGGTTGGAGCTTCAGCACAGCACAGAAGCCCACACTGGATCCCAGGCTGAGGATCCACTCGAGTTCTCATAAGATAGGGAGACTGGTTAGATCTAAAAAAAAGAACAAATATTTTTTTTGGGGGGGAGTGTGTATGTGAGAATGTCTGTGAGTATGCGAAAATTGTGTCTGTAGTATAGTGTATCTGTCAGTGTTTTTGAGGGTCACACTAGTACAGTGCATTAATCGCACAGTCCCGTGAGATTAATGAACCTTACCATGCAATCACACCTAACGTGCATTCTGGTGTGGGAGGTGTGTTGCATTGCCATTCATTTGAATGGCACCCCAAACGCACCTCCCACCCACAGTTCAATCGCCCGCACTTGAACGCACGGTACGGCATTGCCATGTGTTCCAGTGCGGTGTGACTTGGGTCACTACTTCATGACCAAGGACAAATGTGGGCCCTGAGGTTACACAAGTTAAGAACCACTGTATTATAGTATCAGTGAGTCCACTGAGGTAACCACATATTATATACACAAGTAAGCTTGTTTGTTTTGTGGGGCGGCCTCACTTTTACCTTTTCTAAAATCCTGTTGAAATATTTTTGAACTAGTGAGGGGCCAGCGGCAGACTTAAATAAGCCCTCCAATTGTGTATTGGTACATTTTTCCACAAGTAATCAATTTCTAACAAATGATATGAATGAATATAGTGGGAAAACAAGCCATACCTTTAAAAGGTTGTGTAACTAGAGTGCATTTTATTTTCCACAGAGTTGCCTGGTATATTAGATAGAAAACTACAACAGAGCAGCTGATAGCAATGAAGAATGATGGTGGCAGTTCTTCCTGTGTGGGTCCATCCTCTGCATCAGAATCCATCTCATCTCAAGCGTGGCGCTCATATCCATGTCAAGCATCATACTCTAAAGGTGCCCATACACCTTACGACCATCGCAAGACTTTTGTCTTGCGATGGTCGTATGCTTCTTGAAAGCCCGTACTATCTGCCCACCTTGGACGGGCAGATCGTACTTGCGATCATCGAAAGCCTGCCCCGCTGAGGGGCGGGCTTCCGATGACGGCAATGCAGAATGGGCAGTGTGCGCGTGCGCACACCGGCCCGTTCCGCAGCTATCGGACGAGCAGGCTAGAAACCCGCCGACAATCGTACGATTCTCGGCGGGTTTTCGAGCATGTTGGTTCGACAAAAGACGTGCGACCGTACAGTAGAAACGGTCGCACGTCTTAGTTCACACTGCTCGATTCTCGTACGATCGCGGGATTTCGCCCGATTCTCGTACGAGAATCGAGCAGTGTATGGGCACCTTTAGCCTAAACAGGTTTTTGGTTTGCTTTTTTCGTACACCTGAATTTCCTGGGGAATTTACTTTTGTGTGCCATTTAAAATGCACATAACAAATTCACACAGGACTGCATTAGCAAGTTTCACCAGTTGACATCCGCGGTGTTAAACCCCCTTCCCATCCAGGCCATTTTTCAGTATTCTGCGCTGCGGTACTTTGACTGACATTTATTCCGTCATGCAACACTGTACTGAAATTATTTTATACCATTTTTTAGGGACAGATAGAGCTTTATTTTGGTGGTATTTATTCACCACTGGGGGTTTTTTTTTTACTATATAAAGGAAAAATTACCGAATTTCTTTTAAAAAAAACTGTTTCCCCTATATTAAATGATAAAACATTTATTATTACCCAATTTATTGGTAAAATATAAAAGACGGGGTCACGTCGGGTAAAAAGACACCAAACATGTCAAGCCTTAAAATTGCGTGCGCGCGCGAAACCTCAAAAAACGATAATACCCAAAATTGGCCATAGGCGACGCTTTAAAAGCTGTTACCGCTCATCAGTTTAGTGTTATCAGTGATTGATGGCCCTAAAATGATTGCTCATCACTGCGACGTTCGCGGCGATATGTAACGTGTGTAGCGCAATAGTCGTTTTTGCGCGCTGGTTATATCTGCGTAAACGTGGGGGTTTACATTTTGGGGGGGTTTTTTACTTTTTTATATGTGACTTTTATTTTATTTTTATATTTCGTATTTCGGATTAAAACAAACTTCCATCAACTCCAATATAAATGTACTTTGCTTTTTAACTTCATCATAATGAATGTTCGTAACGGAACGAAATTCCGTCGACGGAATTTCCTATTTCCTGCCTGTGTATTGTAATGCAACCCTCAGCAGCAGCGGATCCGTATTTCGGATTAAAAAAAAATCTTGTCATGTTGTTCAACCTCATTTACAGGGGTAATATTAGTTCCCGTTTCAAAGAAATTCGGATCCGAAATTCGTTAACTGAATTTCGTATTTCGGATATAATTCGGAAACTGCAATTCGGATTTCGGATGCTTCCGAATTTACGAATTTCAGGAAAATGCGTACGAATTTCGATTCGTAACGAATCGCACATGTCTAATAGTTTGTCTCCACCCTCTATCTGCCACTTGTTCTGGAGAGAGATGAGGCTTTGCCTGGTGCTTCAGCGAACCCAGTCCAGCCTTATCACCAAGCCCAGCATCATCTCTAGAGCTGGACTACTCGGCCTGTTAAAGAAAGCTATACAATAACAGACTTGACGGGATCAGCAGCTGAAAATATGGGAAAAAAAGCCCCCAAAAAAGAAAACAAAGCAGACACCACATATAAGAATTGGTAAGCTGAAATATGACATTTTTGTTTTTAGGGATCTATCGATACCGATACTAATATCGATATTGGTGCCGATACCGAGTATTTGTACTTGCCCAAATGTTTCGATACTTACCCCCTGAAACCGGAACTTCCAGTTGGGTAAAACTAATTTTTTTTTTCCTTCGGTGCATGCATCGTTGCTAGAAGCCTTGTGAACTGTGAAATCACAGCACACAAAAAGTGCAAAAGGATGATTTGGTCCACTTCCGAGAAAGAGGGCCACAATATCCCTGAATCCTCTAGGGCGCAAGGCTCCTGGAAGGGGCAAGCCACTCTAGTCCAACTAGCTGAAGCCAGGTGGACTCTGATCCTTAAGGACCAACTGAAGCCAGTCCACCAATTAACTGGTAGAGACTCATCCATAGAGAAACCCCTTCTTCTTTCTTAAGCCCATTATCTGGGCTTGGTTATTAACTGAGGATGAGACCGGAAGACTGTCAGGCGTTTCTTGCGACTCGTGTCCTGTGACCCCTGGAGTTGGGAACAAGAGAACGCAGGGCAACGAGGAGCACGAGTGTCACGGATTGGAGACAGACACCATGCAGGAGACTTCCTGTAGAGAGGTCAGCAGGCCAAGGGTCAAACCGGGCAAAAGGGTCAAATAGGAACAGACTCAGGAGCCAGAAGTCGTAGTCGAGGAAGCCAAAGGTCAGATCCAGGCCCGGCAGCGAAGCACAAAATCAGCAGACGAGAGCAAATCCAGAGAACAGGCCGAGGTCAGGGGCAGGCAGCATTCAGAAGAGTAGTCCAGGGCAATCCAAGTCAAACAGGTCATAGGCAAATCGACAGAGGCACAGACAACAGGCAACCAAGCTGACAAGACCATCAGCAATGTGAAGCAGGCAGGCTCATCCTTATGTAGTCACTAAATTGAGGCATCTACCTCACTTCCTGTGCGCCATCTGCCCATGTGTCTTCCCGTGCATCACGTGCATGCGTACTATGGCGTGCTTCCCGAGATTGGGCTTTTGCGCATGTGCGGCCGCCATTGTGCCCTTACACCCATGATGGGTGTGCAAAAACGAACACCAAAGTGAACCAAAAAAGTGCATGTGAACACACACACAAAAATGTGCACTGGGATGTATCAACTGGTCCATTTCTCAAAGAGATAGGGCCCTTCCCTGACTCCCCGGGACACAAGGCTCCTGACAGGGGCAGAGCACTCTAGTCCACCTAGTTGAAGCCAGGTGGACATGGTTAATCTGAAGCTCATCCCTAAGACCTAACTCTAAACTATCTGATCTCCCAACCTGGGACATCCATGTAGAAATGAACACAATGAGAGCAGTGTGTTTTGGAGGTGGCCCCTTTCTTACTAAAATGTGTGTTTGGGCAAAAAAAAAAAACCCCATTCAGTACATCCCTGCAACACACATTTCCCCATGTTTTATCCCTTTAAAAACAGCAGCAGATTTACAATTTTGGCACGATATGAATGATTTTATAATCAGGTTAATCTCTATATTTGCATAGGCCAACCCCCCTGGATGCCGTTATATATATCGGTGGTTATCAGAGTATTTGCTTAAGCTTTTCAGTTGTTGTTTTTTTTTCTGGTCTGCATCCACCATACAAGATGCGGTCTGTTGCTTTGTGTCTGCTTGTTTTTCTACAGGTATCCGTGAACTGTGCAGACATAATTGGCATTAAGAATGGAGGACACCAAGGAGACTGGGGCATCATGAAAGTTTGTCCCAAAGGGACCTTGGCAGCAGGCTTTAGTCTTAAAGTAAGTTATTCCAAACATTCTTTTTTTATTGTTATTATGATTCTACAATATAGAATTACAACTTTCTTCTATACCGGACTTTCTCAACCTTATTACTTTAGAGGAACCCTTGAAATAATTCTTAGGTCTGGAAGGAATTTTCTTAAACCCAGTTCATCAGGGGTCCGTGTGAAAAATGTCCCTTGCATTGGTTGTCAGAGGGGAAAATGCCACCCTGATAGTGGTGTTCTGTCCTAAGGGAGTAATGTCACCCTTGCAGATAGCTAAAAAGATCATTGGTCTCATGCCGCTATCTTTGTCAAGTGGAGTTGACTCTTGAACCATGCAGGTACCATCAAAATCGAAGGTCAGTCAGCCACCATTCAAAACCCTGGATGAGAATGGCTGTCCTATGCCACGGGTAAGGAACCTTGGCTCTCCAGCTGTGCTGAAACTACAAATCCCATAAGGCATTGCAAGCCACAGAAGCATGATGGGATTTGCAGTTTCCGCACAGCTGGAGAGCCAAGGTTGCCTACCCCTGTCCTATACTGTTGCACTCTAGAATATAAGAATGAATGTAAAAAACATTCATTCAGAACTAAGAATTTGATTATGGCTTTTATCAAGGCTAATTTGCAGGTTTTGTTAACCAGTTGACATCCGCGGTGTTAAACCCCCTTCCCATCCAGGCCATAGCGGCTATAGAGCCGCTGATCGGTTGTATGTGAAACAGCCGTTAACGGCTGTAGTAACAAGCGGGTCTTTCCTGCCCGTGCGCGCGCGAGCAGGAAAAAAATGCCGTCTGACGACGGCAACCCGCAGATAGGAGTCAGCCGTCCGTCCGTTTTTTTCTTAACGGGCGGATGGCAAGAGGTTAAAAAAGGCATTCGTAGCTGGGCACTGCCATGGGGACATGGGGGATGCAAGGAGGATGGGGGGCAGAACACCCTCCCCCCTTGCAAGGCACATTTTCCCCATGTTGAGGGGAAAGGGGCCTCATCCCCACATCCGGTTTCCCAAAATGGATGTGGAGGTTTGGGGGGGACGGGTAGCCCTTAGATATTCACCCCATCAGAGGAATAAGCATGGAATATGTTAGCGCCCCTTATTACTCATTTAAAAGTAAATAAAGACACTGGCATGAAAAGGCCCTTCACTAAAAAAAAGTGTAAATAATGTTCTGCAATGTAAATCCAGAATGGATCACATTGTTCAGTAAAAACGCCTTGTTTGCCTCGCGGCAGATACGCCCCTGCTTGCTGCTGCTATAAAGAATCTAAGAAGATCACTTTTGTTTCTAGATATTGGTCCTGGGAATATTGAAAGAAGAGCTATTTTAGGTGATGGAGCCTCTCCCGCTCCCATTACTTGGTTATATTTTTCAAAAACCTGTTTCCAAAAAGGCATTATATGATCACAACTCCACCATACATGGAGATATGTTCCTTCCTACCTTCCGCATCTCCAACACGTTGGTGTATTTAATGGGGAGATTCTATGTAGTAAAGTTGGACATCTATACCATCTAGATAATATCTTGTATCCCTTTTCTTGGTATAAAGAGGCAATAGGTGTCTTATGAGTTAAAATAAATGATTTTTGCACCTCCTCCTTTGTTAAAGGAGTTTGTAAATCTTTCTCCCATGCTAGCATAAAGTAAGGCCTTGTTGGAAATCGTGCTTTCATTATATTATGATACAATATGGAGATCGCATGAGTTACTCTCTCCTGGGAGCAAAGGTTTTCAAACCAAGTTAATGGTCTATGTAAGGATGCTTTCTCCTGCAGACTATCATATAGGGCTCTAAGTTTAAAATACTGAAGCCATAAACTATGTTCATGCGTTTGTTCAGGCAGCGGAGATATCATTGGTTTCAAGTGTGTTGATGTAAGGGCATCCTTTTATAGGTGAAGGTGAGCTCCTAGTCCATTGAAAAAATTGCCTATTTACCTCCCCTGGTTTAAATATTGGGTTTCCCATGATAGGAGTCATGGGTCCCACAATAGATGAGATCTGGATTTCTTTTATCATGTGATCCCAGACTTTTAGAAGAGGGGGTATACAGAAGGGGAGAGCTGATCTCGGGGGTCTCATATCCGGTTTTATCCACGGTATAGAGTATGGAAGAATAGGAGAGATCTCTTTCTCTAAGTCAACCCATAACTTATTCCCATCATTAAGTTTTCGGTCCAGTATATGGGCTATTAACGTAGAATAGTAATATGTTCTGAAATCTGGGAGGGCCAACTTCTTCTTTCTTTCTTATAAGAATATGATATGCTAATCTGGGTGGTCACCCTGTCCATATATATTGAGTCAGGGCCACTCGGTTCTTATGAAAAAAAGTCGGTATTTCAATAGGTGAAGTTTGAAAAAGATGTAAAAAGCGAGAAAGTATATCCATTTTATAAAGTGCTACTCTTCCTAGCCAGGAATGTTTATAATGTGTCCACTTCTTCATTTGTGCAATTGAAGATTGTAAGAGAGGTCCATAATTAAGAAAGTCCTGGAGCAAAAGACAAAAGAATAGGCGAAAGGACGGCATGACAGGGTGGGCAGGCAATCTGGGAGTAAGGGGTTAAGGTTAGTAAAGTTGGGTGGGGTGATGGTCACTTACCATCGATTGGCTGGGGCAAGTACTGTCCAGTCAGTCTGGAGCTGGCACACGGTTAGTACTATTGCCCCCCTTGTCCCACACCTAGAAACACAGCAGAATGTCAGGTTTAGCTAGTTTAATTAATTAATCATAACAGCTGCAGGAAGCTAACGGCTCCTCATGGCTTCAGTTGCAGATTTATTCCATTCTTAGGGACTCTGCGGCTGTTGGGGAGTGCTCCCAGTCAGCCAGATGAGACCACTTTTTCTTCCTCTGTTTTAACCTGTGCTTTTGTACTTTTGTACTTTTTAACCTGTGCTTTTGCCATTGTTAACCTGTGCTTTTGTCATTGTTAACCTATGCTTTGGTACTTTTTAACCTGTGCTTTTGTACTTTTTTAAATAGTGTTTGTGGGGGGTTCTTGCCTGGGTCCTCTACTGGGGGTTCTCATGGTGGGGCCTGCCACAAACACCTGTGGTGCTGTTGTTGCTCAGGGTAACGGAAAGGGTTATTACTGTATCGGCATCGGTGCGGCCTGCGGGGGCGGGGTTGCCACAGACAGTAAATGCTGAGGTAGGTTTTCACCGTGCCTGTTGTTCGCCCTCCTTCATCGGTTGTCATGCTAGCTAGCCCTGAAATATCCGTCATCCAAAGTGAATCGTTCGCTACGCGGGCACCCTCCGAGAAAGTCTCTGACAAAAAATTTCACAGGTGAGTTCTTTCAGATCGTTTCCCCTCTGCCCCTACAAAGTTTGGCTTAGATAGGGTTAAGCTACAGGATAGCGATACAGAGGATGGGGAACGGCGCCATTGTGTGGACCTTTTTCTACTTTGTTGCAGGCTTTTGCCATCTTGGCTAGTGTGATCAGGGACAAGGTACCCGATCATTGCCCCCCCCCCCTTTTGTTTGCTATCTGGTTGCCATGTGGGATGCATATCGGGTTGGGGGTACAGACTGGCTTCGCTCAGATGACAGTTTCGTCAGTGCAAAGCCTTTAGGCCTTCTATGCGTTGGGACCACAAGGGAAGTCATGACCTCTGCACGGGTCCCCCCCCTCCCCCCTCTTTTCATGGAGTGGCCGGAAGTTTCGGCCATTTAGGGACCACCGAACACAAAGGTTTTGTTGCCAGTTCAACGTAGGTACCTGCAAGATTGGAAGTGGTTTCCATTTCAAACATTGGTGTTTTGGATGGGGAGAGGTCATTCCTTCTCTAGATGTTTTGGACACGTACGGGGTCGATTCGGCTGGAAAGAGGGAAGACGCCAGTGTGAGTGAAAAGCATGCGTTCCTTTCTAATTGGGTATCCGGATCGTGTAGCCGCTTCCCTTCTTGAATCTGGTTTTTTGAAGGGTTTGGAATTCTATGTTCCCTGTCGGTTACTCTCCAAAGGGGTAAGTCTATGCCACATGGCCCCCCCTTGGCTTTTCCTACTTTGCACAACCTAGTGGTTTCTCCGCTTGGGGTTGTTCGAAAGCAAGACTCTAATCGATTCCGCCTGATCAATCATTTTGTCCCATCCCATAGGGGGGGTCTGTTAATGGTGCCATTGGCCCATCTGCGTTCGCATGTTCATGCTCTGCTTGTGCTGCGGCGGTCGCATGGGTCCAGCTGTACGGCAAAGGTTCACTTTCGGCTAAGGCTAATGTTGGATCTTCCTTCCGCCTTCTCCACGTACATTATGGTTTTTCTTTATGCTGGGTTGCTATTGCGAGGATCCTATTTGCGAATGCGTGCATATGGGTGGTTCCATTTCTTGTGCCTTATTTGTGACTTGAGCCCCCCCCCCCTTTTTTAGTACGAGCAACTACGGCTTCCATTACTTAGCGACTTTCTGTGTGTCGCCCCCCCCCCAGATTTTCACTTGGGTGCAGTGTTGCCACCTGGCAACTTGTTGCTTCCCATTTCGGGTTTCCCCTCGCACGGGAAAAGACTGAGGGCCTCATCCACTGACCTTAACTCCCAGGGCATAGTCATTGATGCCCTGTCGATGGAGTGTCGTCTACCGGGGAATACACTGTTGGACTTGTGTGCGGAGGTCCGGGGGGCCACTGGTAGGGGCGTGTTGCAATAGGAACATTTGCTCTCCCTACGGGGTGGGTCGCATTTTGCTTATAGTATCAGGCCTATGGGTGGGATTTTTTGCCGTCACTTGCCCATATCTACTGACGGAGTTAGTGGGTCGGGATATTTGGTAGGTTTGTCTCTGGCACACAGTGATGTTCTGTTGGTTTGGAATTTTTCTTGGAATCCTTCAATGGCCGCTCCTTATGGTGGAGGCCCCCTTTGGTAATGCAGATTTGGAGCTTTGCACTGGCGCGCCCGGTTCCTCGAGTTACGGTGTGTATTTTCAGGGCAGCTGGAGTGCGGAACCTTGGCACGGGGTATGGCAATCATCTCTCTATTGCAGAACCTGGTCCTGTTGATCTTGTTTCCGGTCGTGAGATTTACCTGTGATCACATAGGTTGGTACAAGCTATCGACAGCATTATGGCCTCATCGCCTCCTGTTGTTCGCCTGCTAGGCATTTGGTCTTGTGCTGTTTGCAACTTCATACCTTTCGTTGTGCCACTTCTTTGCCTGGTGTTTCTCATACCTTAGCTGACTCGCTATCTCGTTTTCGCTGGGATGAGTTCTGTGCGTTTCGGCCACCGTGGGGTTCTTTGTCCCCGTTTATCTGTGGAAGTTGCCTTTGGAGGCCTATCGGGATTGCTTCTAAGTCGGCAAGCTGCTAGACAAGGGCGTCGTATGCAAAGGTATGGCTGGAGTGTTTACGGTTCATGCAGGTAGTCGTTCAGGTCCCTGTGGGCGTAGTGAGTATGGCATTTGTTGCAGTACTTTCTTAGTCAACATATTTCACAAGGTGTGTCAGTGTTTTCCATCAATAGAACCCTGTCAGCCTTGGTTCTTTTTTAAATTGTTGGGCGGGATTTTTTACGGAAGCGTTGTGGTTCGACAAGCGGTCATGGGCTTGCTGAAGGGCTGATGACGCTTGGACGGGCTCCGCCCGGTTACATTTAATATTTTGATTGCTGTTCTTCCACTTTTGAGGCTTCCCTCTTCAGGGTGGCTTTTCTTTTCCCAATTTTGGGGCTGTGTCGTGTCGGGGCTCCCCTTTTTATGCTTTCTATCAAGTTCCATTTGTAGTACTTGTTTAAATAGGGCCCGGTGGAGGCACGGAGGCTGCCAGTTTGGGTTTCGGGGAGGCCGAATGGATGCGCATTGGGAGATGGGGGTCCAAGTGTCAGCGTTTGCGTTTAATGGTCGTTTTTTGTAGCGTTGTTTTTTTCTAGTATTTTGTTTACATTTGGTTGTGCTGTGCGATGTTCCCGGGACTGTTTTCGCCTTGTCCGTTATTCTTGGTTGTATTGTTTAGGTACCGGCCCTGGTCTAATCTAGGTTCAGGGCCCTTATTAAGTTCGAGGGCCTAACATGCACAGGTCCGACCGGACGGCAGATAGTTGTGTGTCCGTAGCGGTACAGCTAAGGTCCGCTGGATAGGTTTGCCTTCGGGGTTAGGAAATCGGGTGGTCTGCCGTCATGCTCGGCTAGACGGGGCTCCTTGGTATACTGCTCCTGCGAGTTGGGGGCAAGACGTTGGTCGCCGCTCCATGTGCGGGATTCTTAGGGGCATTTAATTTGATTTCGTAAGGTTGCGTACTTCATTCCCCGACACCATGGTCATTGGGTCGGAGCTCGTTGCTCGCATCTCCTGGTGTTTACCTCGGTCCGTTGATTGTTTCCACGAATCCGGGGTTGGAGTGATTAGGGAGGTCGGGAGGTTTGGAATTCGGAATGGGGGTCTGGTGGTTCTTCATCGTGAGCTGGAAGTTGACACTTGGCAATTGCTGCATGGTGAGAGGGTGTATCTAATGCCGTAGGGGCAGACATGTGGATCTTGGGTCTGCAAGGGGGCATTCAGAGAGCATTGGGTGTGTGGAGGGGCGTCCAAGGGTGAGGTCTCCCCCTTGTTGCTGTGGCGGGTTCAGCAGAGAGAGGTCGAAGAACTATGTGTAGGTAGGTCTCTGCTGTTACTTCCTAGGTTGTCCCTGAGTCGGTGTGTTGCGGCTAGGGGCCAGTGGTTTCAGGGGTAAGCAGAGATCTACTTTAGCTGAGTAAGTGGTGCCTTCACAGACCTCAGGCCAAATTACGTATAGGGATACAGTTGTGGTATATTATCATATGTCAGGTTTTAAGTGACAATAATACTTTATGAGATTTTGTAATAAACGGCTGATACAGCCATTTTATATCCAATCCTGTTTGGTCTTTTATTTGGGGAAATGAGAAGTTGAGAAGGGGTCAGATGCTGTAATCAGCTGTTCATGGTTGGGAAAAGATGACTATGCCTTACCCTGTCAAGATCATAGAGCTCCATTAAATCTTTAGAAATAAATATCCCCAGATATTTTATAGCAACGGGCTGCCATTTAAATGGGAAGTTGGTTTCCAAATGTGAGACTTCCTCACTAGGCACTGTCACATTCAGTACCTGTCTTCTGAAGATTAACTTTAAAATTACTAACCATCCCAAATTTGCGAAATTCTTCAAGCAATGATGGAAATCCTACCCTTGGATTTGATATGTATAATAAGACATCATCCGCCTATAGGCCCATTTTATATTGTTCATTTTGGACAGATACCCCTTTAATAGATGTATTTTTCCGAATTGCTTCGGCCAAATGTTCCATGGCTAGAACATATAGCATTGGGGATAGAGGGCATCCCTGCCTAGTGCCATTCCGAATGTTTATCGGCACTGAGAGACAGCCATTTACCCTGACTCTTGCAGTAGGTCTTATATATAAGGCCATCATTTTGTCTACTACCGTTCTGGGTATCCCTATTTTTAACAAGGTATGAGACAAAAAATCCCAACCTAGGCGGTCGAATGCCTTTTCGGCATCCACCGACAGGATGCATAGAGGAATTCCCTTAATTTTTGTGTATCTCATACGGGTCAGCGTCTTAATAGTGTTGTCCCTGGCTTCTCTGCCCTGGACAAATCCTACTTGGTCCTTTTGTATTATTGATGGTAGAAGAACCTTTAGGCGATTGGCAATAATTTTTGCATGTATCTTTAAATCTATATTAATTAAAGATATTGACCTATAGTTCTGACATTGAGTGAGATCTTGATTTGGTTTAGGCAGGACCACAATATGGGCTTCTTGGGACTGAGCAGTAAAGGGACAATCTATAGAGATGGATTTGTATATATCCTTCAATATTGGGACTAGTTCCTCCTTAAATTTTTTATAGAACATACCTGTATATCCATCTGGGCCCGGGCTTTTCCCCTTGGGGAGGGCTTTAATTATTGTATTTATTTCTTCCACCGTTATTGGTAGTTCTAATGTCTCTGCCTCCTCCTCCGAGATCCTCGGTAGAGGAGTGTCCTCAATATATGCTGCTGCTCCCGTTACTGTCCCAAGTTCCCCTAGTGATACCTCTTTTTCTTTAAATTCTTTATTTTGAGTTTTTCACATATAATGAAACATAGGTACAAGAACATACAGAACAGTCCATGACGTTATTTCCTCTAATGCAGAGATACATATACAAATCATGTAAGCGCTTCACGTTTTCTGAAATCAGTAAATAGCATGACAGAAGATTGTCGGTCCAATAGGTGCCCATCAACTAACATGGCTCCATGGGCCCTAGTATGCAGGACATTATTTCTACGTACACTTCGATCAGGTATAATATATGGTTCACATTGCTACACTGGTAGTCATTTATACAAGGGTTTATAGTGGGCATGGGGAGGGATAACGTGGACGGGGTATAATGGAGAAGGGGAGGAAGGGGGGGGGGAGGCTTGAGCCAAGAATAAGAGTAGGCAAAGTAGCCCCGAATAAGGGCTATAGGAGAGGGGGGGAAAAAAAACAGGTATAGGAAAAGAGGAAGCAGAAGTGTCCAGCTCCGGGCTAGGGATGTGTTGATCTCAGGCCTGGAGCCCGTCTAGGTTTACGTGGACAGTAAGGGTACGCTGCATCTGGCTGTGGCGATCAGCAGGTTGGTTCCATTTCTCTAATGTCCCGTTTGAGATGTGGGTCCCGAGAATGGCATGGTGTTTCACTCCACCATTAGCTCACCATACTCTGGTGAATAGAGGAATTCTATCCAATAAAACCAGGTTTTGCGGAACGCGCTGTCTCTGTGATGTAGGGAAGCAGTCATTTCCTCCATCACTCGGATTTCATCCACCTTACGGAGCCACATCTTTACTGAGGGTGGAGTAACACTTTTCCAACACAGCGGCACACAGGCTCTGGCTGCGTTGATCAGGTGTATCAACAGAGATTTGCGGTATCTGGCCCCAGGCAGTGGAGACAAGTGGAGCAACAGAGCAGCTGGATCCCCCGCCAGAGACAGTCCTGTGAGTTGTTTGATTATCCGAAGGACCGCATCCCAAAACCCCCGGAGGCATCGGCAGGACCAGAACACGTGCAGAATGGTGCCCTCTTCCTGGTCACATCTCCAGCATGTCGGGGGAGTCTGAGGAAACATTTTATGAAGCTTGGTTGGGACATAATACCATCTGGTTAACAATTTGTAGCCTGTCTCCTGTATGGAGCTAGCCATCGAGGCCTTGTGGGCAAAGTGAAGTATGTGATCTTTTTGATCCTGGGTGAATGTTGTGTCCAGGTCTCTTTCCCACTTAGCCAGAAAGCCAGGTTCTGGTTGGTCAGCCAGCAGTGTCGTGAGGGCGTATGCCTTGGACAAGCCGTGCTCTACGTAACCACCTGCCAAGCAGACTTCTTCAAATGGTGTCAGTACTGTACGTGGAGGTGGGGACATACTAAGTTTAGAAAGATAGCTACGGAGTTGTAGCGCCTGCCAACGCAGTAGAGGCGGAGTGACCAAGTCCCTAAGCGAGTCTAGGTTGGTATACTCTTCGATGGGTTGGAAATGCCCAATCCTAAAACGATTAGATTCCACTAAGCGCATAAAGGAGCTGTCGGTTAGACTGGGCGCAAAGGCCGGGTCGCCCACAATTGGCGACATGATAGAGTGCGAGGTATGGTCTGGGAGTAACGCGGGCGTCATCCTAAGCACTCGTATCGTGACACCAGTAAGTGGGTGCTGTAGTATTTCCCTAGGCAGGGGCGACGCGGTCCAGAGCAATCCTGTCAACGGTAAGGGGGAGACTGCTCGTTCAAATTGCAGCCAGCGTTTGTCGGAGGATACGTTACACCACTCGAATGCACGGGCCATGTGTACGGCCATGTGGTATCGACTGGGGTCTGGAAAACCGATCCCCCCTCTAGACTTGGGTAGCGCCAGTGGGGATTTGTTCAGTCTGTGGGCACCATTCGCCCACAGAAAGGAGGCAAACTCTCTCCGCACTAATTTCAGAAACGACATTGGAATGTGTATTGGTAAGGTTTGGAGCAAGTAGAGTAGTCGTGGAAGAATGTTCATTTTCAATACGCTGTTTCTCCTGAACCAGGAGATGGTAAGCCCCGACCATTTGGAGAGATCGCGTCTAAGTTCGGAGAGCAAAGGCGGGAAGTTCATTTCAAACACCCTGGCGACTGATGCGGGCAGTTTCGTCCCTAGGTAAGTGATGTGACCTCTTTTTCTTTTTCTAGATTATAAAGTTCAGAATAATAAGCCTGGAACTCCTGGGCTATATGGTCAGTACGATGGACTATGCATTCTCCTTTCCCTTGAATTTTGGAAACAAAAGTACGTGTGATCTGTCCCTTTATTGATATAGCTAATAGACTGCCCCCCTTATCTCCCTGTTCATAGAATGTTCGTCGGATAGCCTCCCTATACTTTAAATATTTCTGATCTAATATGGACTTAAGCTCTAAGCGTTTCTGTTCCATGGGCGCAAAGGCCGGGTCGCCCACAATTGGCGACATGATAGAGTGCGAGGTATGGTCTGGGAGTAACGCGGGCGTCATCCTAAGCACTCGTATCGTGACACCAGTAAGTGGGTGCTGTAGTATTTCCCTAGGCAGGGGCGACGCGGTCCAGAGCAATCCTGTCAACGGTAAGGGGGAGACTGCTCGTTCAAATTGCAGCCAGCGTTTGTCGGAGGATACGTTACACCACTCGAATGCACGGGCCATGTGTACGGCCATGTGGTATCGACTGGGGTCTGGAAAACCGATCCCCCCTCTAGACTTGGGTAGCGCCAGTGGGGATTTGTTCAGTCTGTGGGCACCATTCGCCCACAGAAAGGAGGCAAACTCTCTCCGCACTAATTTCAGAAACGACATTGGAATGTGTATTGGTAAGGTTTGGAGCAAGTAGAGTAGTCGTGGAAGAATGTTCATTTTCAATACGCTGTTTCTCCTGAACCAGGAGATGGTAAGCCCCGACCATTTGGAGAGATCGCGTCTAAGTTCGGAGAGCAAAGGCGGGAAGTTCATTTCAAACACCCTGGCGACTGATGCGGGCAGTTTCGTCCCTAGGTAAGTGATGTGACCTCTTTTTCTTTTTCTAGATTATAAAGTTCAGAATAATAAGCCTGGAACTCCTGGGCTATATGGTCAGTACGATGGACTATGCATTCTCCTTTCCCTTGAATTTTGGAAACAAAAGTACGTGTGATCTGTCCCTTTATTGATCTAGCTAATAGACTGCCCCCCTTATCTCCCTGTTCATAGAATGTTCGTCGGATAGCCTCCCTATACTTTAAATATTTCTGATCTAATATGGACTTAAGCTCTAAGCGTTTCTGTTCCAGGGCATAAAATATGTCTATCGACATATCCATTTTATGCTTACTTGACTTACTTGTCCTGCAACAAAATCGGCACCTTTTTTTCCTGATCTTTCTTCGTCCTAGTAGCGTGAGAAATAAATACTCCCCTTATCACACATTTAAGTGCTTCCCACTTAATCGGGGCAGCCGTATTGTCAGATGCATGATTCATTTTAAAGTTAGAGATTGCCACTTTTATAGCGAGGACCGTCTTTTCGTCCCTGAGTAATGTTTCATTTAATCTCCATGTGAACCCTCTGAAAGGTTGGTCTTCAATTTGTAGTTCCAAAGTGATTGGATGATGATCCGACCAAATTTTTCTATCAATAGTAGCTCTTGGTTCCCACTGGAGAGAGTGGTGAGAGATCAGGAAGTAATCTATACGGCTATATGATTTATGTGGTTGGGAATAGAATGTGTAATCCCTTGTCTTCGGGTGCAAGATTCTCCAAATATCAAGCAATTGCAGCCGCCGCAAGGCATTTTTCATTATTTTTAGTTGTGCATGTGTTAATTGCGACCTTCCTCCAGTTGTATCTACTCCTCGTTCCAATGGAAAATTAAAATCCCCTCCTAATATTATTACGCCATCGGCAAACTCTTCCAGCTCTCTCAACATTGCCAGCGTGAATGAAATTTGTTTTTGATTAGGGGCGTACACATTTTACCATTGTGACCATTTTTTTATATAGAGTTCCCTTTAAAAAAATATATCTGCCCTCTTTATCCCTTATAATCTGCTTAAGCTGGAATGGCACCGTAGAATGGAAACATATAGCGACCCCCTTAGACTGGGTTATTGCTAGTATACACCTGAGGGTAGTATCGAGATTGGAGACTTAGATTTTCTGCATTCTTGAAATGAGTCTCCTGGAGAAACAAAACTTGTGCCCTTTCTTTATGCTTATGATATACAATTTGTGAGCGTTTCCTAGGGTCGTTTATTACCCTAACATTCAGGGATACCCATTTAGTTGCAGGCATTTTGAAAAATCAGAGCAATTTCTGCTATTTTCCCACCCCTAAATATTTGGACATTCTTTGTCCCTTATACACAGTTGGACCTATGTAGTGTCCACCTGTGCACCCTATTGGGAGTAAGAATACCAATTGCAGCGCTTCTTTGCCTTGAGCTATCCCGAACACCTAATCCCTATCATATTTATTCACTGGTTCTTTCAATTCCTATTAATCGATCATTGTTGTGTATTTTGTCTTTTAGTTATATGTCAGCCTCCATCCCTCACATAAGATGTATATTAGAGAGGAGAGGCGGGGGAGGGGAAGAAAAAAAAAACTCCTCTACTCCCACCCCCTACCACCTTACCTTTTCGCTCCCTATTTGTGTCTTTAACCAAGTGTGATCTTTGGGGCACAATATCTCTTCACCAAATGTATGTGTTCCTTATTTCCTAGTATGTCCTAATTCTTCCCTCCCCTTCCATCCCACCCCTTTCTTCCTATACACCCTTCCCTACTCCATCTTCTTTAATCCCCCCGTGAATTATACTCCCTACTTCCCCTGTTTAATTATATTAGAGCACCTATTCTTCATGGTGCATTGCGTATCATTGTTTGCCTTTGCCCCTTTCCCTTTTCAAGACCCCAATATTCATTTATTCTATTTTGTGTAAAACATATGAACACCTTATCCTAGTGAAACATATCACCATATACCTTACCATCATTACCCCATTTATTTTCCTGGTCCCCTCTATGTCAATAGTACCCTTCTCTCTGGCCTTGTTTAGTATCTCCTCTTTTATTCTGAAAAAGTGAATACGGCATACAGTATCCCTTGCTTGTTTCATGGAGGGGTTATAAGTTCCTGGAACTCTATGCACCCTATCAATTTCAATTGGATCCTGTGCTGGGCGATCAAGTATAGAGTTGAATATGTCTCTCACAGTAGTTTCCAACTCATTTGCCACTACAGTCTCAGGGATACCTCTAATTCTGACATTATTCCTCCTATTGTGATCTTCCACATCATCCATATGTAGCCACATTGATTGAATACATTTATATTGTCCTTTGACTGCAGTTTGCAATTCCTCAATGGCAGCATGACACAATCCCTGATATGCATCTATTTTATCTAGCCGTTCATGAACCCCCTGTATCGCTTCGTGTAACCCAGCAACATCTTGCTTATGTATATGTTCAAATCTTTTAAACATATATTCCATATCGCGTTTGGAGGGTAGTTGCTCTAATAACAGTTTAGGGTCCATAGAGGTATTGCCTGATTCTTGATCTTCATCAGATGAAAGATGTGTATTTTCATGCACTACCTGCAATCCATACCTTGGGGAAGACTCTGTTGTTCCAGATCTGTTAGGAGATGTTCCTCGTGAGGACACCATCTTAACCTCTTCCCTTGTAGATTTGGATGCATTCGCTCCAGAGAAGAAAGTTTCTATATCCGTTCTCAGCGATCGAGCCACCAACGGCTTCTTCTCCTGTGCTTTCGCTTTCTTATCTTGCGCTTGTCCTTTTCTTTCCCTTTCCTTTTCCGCCGCTCATGTTTGCAATGGGGTTGCCGCGGGTATGGGGTTGCCAAACCGTCTACGTTGTCCGGGTCCAGGGCCCCATATAGCGGGGCTAGCTCTCAGCACATCCGCATCGCGGGGCCGCGCTGCTATCAGCAAGCTCCTCCCATCCCTACAGTCAGTTGTTTAAATACAGCATCCGGGGATCACGGGCGACGTCATTGAACAAATATGGTCATGGTGACCAGTAGAGAAGTGGTTTGACAGGGGGAGAGGACCAGTAGAGAAGTGGCTTGACAGGGGGGGGAGGATCAGGAGAGAAGTGGTTTGACAGGGGGAGAGGACCAGGTGAGAAGTGGTTTGACAGGGGGAGAGGATCAGGAGAGAAGTGGTTTGACAAGGGGATAAGGCCAGGAGAGAAGGGTTTGAAAAGGGGGAAAGGATCAGGAGAGAAGGGGTTTGACCACACCACCTTTTGTTAAGAGCTGCACGATGGTTGTGGTCCCCCTGATTGGCTTGCATTGGATCTGCACATCTCATCATCATTAAAATTAGCCGGTTGTTAGATTGTGCTCATGTGTTCAACTACTACCTGATATGGTATCCACCTTAAAGAGACCCTGTCACCAAGGTAAACAACTGTAGGTAAAAGCCCAGAAAACGCAAGTATTTTCAATGCTCACTTGCAGCATTTTCCCTTTACACAAACAATTTTTAATGACTTGCAATGTGCCTCGGAGCCTGTTAGTCAATTCACTAGCACAGCCCCCTCCCTCCTTGCACTCTATCTTCTACTGGGTGTGTCTAGTTGTGCTGGCCCAGATCCTCCATGAGAAGTGGTTTGACAGGGGGAGAGGACCAGGTGAGAAGTGGTTTGACAGGGGGAGAGGACCAGGTGAGAAGTGGTTTGACAGGGGGAGAGGACCAGGTGAGAAGTGGTTTGACAGGGGGAGAGGATCAGGAGAGAAGTGGTTTGACAAGGGGATAAGGCCAGGAGAGAAGGGTTTGAAAAGGGGGAAAGGATCAGGAGAGAAGGGGTTTGACCACACCACCTTTTGTTAAGAGCTGCACGATGGTTGTGGTCCCCCTGATTGGCTTGCATTGGATCTGCACATCTCATCATCATTAAAATTAGCCGATTGTTAGATTGTGCTCATGTGTTCAACTACTACCTGATATGGTATCCACCTTAAAGAGACCCTGTCACCAAGGTAAACAACTGTAGGTAAAAGCCCAGAAAACGCAAGTATTTTCAATGCTCACTTGCAGCATTTTCCCTTTACACAAACAATTTTTAATGACTTGCAATGTGCCTCGGAGCCTGTTAGTCAATTCACTAGCACAGCCCCCTCCCTCCTTGCACTCTATCTTCTACTGGGTGTGTCTAGTTGTGCTGGCCCAGATCCTCCACCTCTTCCCTCGCTATCCTACAAAAACGTTTATGTAGCAGCTAGGGGAGAAGTGGGGGGAATACAGGTGAAACTTGAATAATTAGAATATTGTGCAAAAGTTCATTTATTTCACTAATGCAACTTAAAAGGTGAAACTAATATATGAGATGGACTCATTACATGCAAAGCAAGATAGTTCAAGCCGTGATTTGTCATAATTGTGATGATTATGGCTTACAGCTCATGAAAACCCAGATCCACAATCTCAGAAAATGTTTGGCAGTGTGGGAAGGTGCCAAGTCCTGCTGGAAATGAAGTCAGCATCCCCATAGAGCTCGTCTGCAGAAGAAAGCATGAGGTGCTCCAAAATCTCCTGGTAGACGGCTAAGTTGCATTAGTGAAATAAATGAACTTTTGCACGATATTCTAATTTTTCAAGGTTCACCTGTACTATAGAGTGTCACTTGAATGACAGCTCTGAGTCTGCTTGGGCTGCTAACATCACATCCAAAATGGCGACTCCAAGCAGCAGTCTAAAGTGTTTGGATGCCTCAACAACAGGGGCTTTAACAGGTAAATAACATGTCTAAATATGTTAAATGTATATATAATCTTATGGGAAGATTGTTGTGGAAAGCAATGATCTTGGAGGCAGGGTCTTCTTGAAGAGCTATGGTTCGGGCATTGGTGTTTAGACAATTCATTGCCAAGTGTTTGATTATAGAAGAGCCCAAACGAAGGCAATTATTATCAATGTATCAGATCATTTTTCAATGTTTATGCAGGTACAGGGAACACAAGGTTTGTTTCTCAATGGCACGCCACTGAATGCGATTGGTCTGTACTGCACCAAAAACGGATCCAAAAAAATTATCAAGAAAATCACATCCAACGTTGGACCGTAAGTATAGACCTTTCCTGGCTGTAGTTCTTTTTCTCTGATCTCGGCAGAGCCATAGTAGGTCAGCACTCAAAGTTTCCTATTGGCTTCCTCAATGAATGTGATCAGTTGGATTCAATACAAAAGGTTTGGCACAGATTTTATACAGTGTTTTGCTGCAACTTTCAGTAGATGCTAGTATTGGTGTGCTTGAAAGTTCAGGTTTAGGCTGCAATGTATCTAAAGTCAAAGCTTGAGACTATGGAAGGGTTAGAACATCTGTCAAGTTTCTGTTGCTGTCTGAGTACCCTCTGGGGAGTTTCATCCTCTTCATTTTCCTGGCGACCATTGTTACTAGCAGAGAAAGTAAGTAGATATTCATAACGTTACAGTAGTCAGCAGGACCAGGTGAGGGAAAATGTCCAATGGGGACACCTCTTCCAATGCCAACTGGCAAAGAGGGGATTTTCCTAACATTTGTAGAGATTTTCTGTATTCCAGAGGCTACAAGAAAGAAAGTGAAAACTCTACAAGAGCACACAAACACACGCAAAAAAAAAGAGCTAAACAAGTGGTCCACGCTATCAGGAGGGGCAGAACCTGGGTCATGTAAAAGCGTGATAAGATGTTGGTCTTTATGAAACAAAATGTCAGGATCGGACCCCGCTCCGTAGCCCAAGAACATGGCAGGGACGGCCCCGTCAACAGCGTCCTGTTGCCGGGCGACGGGCGGGCGTTCCTCCGCGCTCCACTCCTCCTTCTGCCGAACAGCTGAGTCGGCGTGATGACGCGGCGAGCCCGGCCCAGCGGCGTCCCGTTGCTAGGAGACGCTCGGGTCGGGTCTCGTCTCCGGCTCCGCCCCCCAATCACCTGCTCTGCCTATTTAAACCGTAGGCTTTCACTTGCTCGACGTTCTAGCAAAGTAGTACGTCGAGCAAGCTACTTAGGACCCTAAACTGTACCGCTCTCTGGGTATCCTGCTAACCCCTCTTGGACCTCCACATCTACCCCTTGGATTCTGGCAGCCTGGATACAGCCTGGACCTCCACATCTACCCCTTGGATTCTGGCAGCCTGGATACAGCCTCCCATCCTGTGAATGGACTTCCCACCTAACAGCAAGTAGCCATTACCACATGCTGTAATCAATTGCCGAGTTGTATGCACCTACTGACATCAAGGTTAGGGGTAGTGAATCCAACTAAACTCTCTTATCTAAAACTGCCTTACCCTCTTCTCTGGACTGTCTTAAATACTATATGCAATAGAGTTACTGTCTCTTTGACCTCCCTAGTGAAGTAAACTTGGGGAGAGAACTACAATTCCCAACAGGCCCCAATGCTGTAGAATTGATGGTTGTGGGAATTCACCTCTACCATTTAATTCCTCCTGCAATCAGAATGGTATATGATGTGTAAGGGGTTCCGACTTCACTCACTACACTAAAGTGTGACAGTGAACCCTTCAACTGAACCATTTACGCTTACCTCCGCAGTTGTGATCCTATACCTCCCGCAGAGTTTGCACGGATCATTACACAAAAATATTTATTGAAGATTGCAGAGAAACCATTTTAGGAGTGCAGGGCAGTAGTGGAACTACCATCATAGCCACCCATGTGGCTGCTAGGGGGCCTGGCTGTACAGGTGGGTGTGGGGCTCTCCGGGGCTGTACGAGCGGCTGTGGTGCTCTCTGGGGCTCTATGGGCAGGTGTGGGGCTCTCCGGGCCTGTATGGGCGGGTGTGGGGCTCTCCGGAGCTGTACAGACGGATGTGGGGCTCTCCGGAGCTTTACAGGCGGATGTGGGCAACTCCAGGACTGTGTCGGTCTCTGCAAGCAGCAGGAGGAGGAGGAGATGTGCGGCCAAACCGGCGCTGTCAAAGACGGCCTACTGCGAAGTCCCCAGCAGGGTCCTTTCTTCTTTTTTCCCCTAATTTCCTTCCTTCCTTTCTATTTCTTCTCTCTCTCCATCTTTCCCTTTTTTCCTTCCTTTCTTATCCTATCCAGTATCTCTCTCTCCCTTCATTCCTTCTCATAACTGACACAACTTCCCATTTGTCCTCTGCAGATTTGGCTTCTGGAGAAGAAGATTCTTTTGTAAATCTGGATTTCTGAAAAGCTTTAGTCTGAGAGTTGAGCAGGACGGCGTCGATAACGCAGCAGCCAACAACATTAAGTTCCATTGCTCCAATTCAGATGTCCTGGAAGGTGACGGCCTGGACTGGGGGAACTACGGAAGTTGGAGTGATGAGTGCCCTTGGGGCATCTGTGGCATCAAGACCAGAGTGGATGAAAACAGGGGCGAATTTCACGATAACACAGCTCTTAACGATGTGCAGTTTCTCTGCTGTTCAGAATAAGATCACCTGTTCTCAAGGTCTGAATCCCGAATCTGTATTTTCCCTGCGGTGTATCGTCTGGGCAATCTTTATTTTATCACTTTTACACATATATGAGATTTCTTTAAAATTATTTATGCTTCACGACAGCTCTATCAGGGGGGGTCAAAGTGCACAAGGGATTTACATTCTGCTTTTTGCGTTGCTGATACAGGGACCATAAGATGTATTGAAATGTTTAAAGCTGTGGAAGAGAACAAAAATATATATATATCCATGCAAAGCATTTTTTTTGTCTTTTGGAATAATATGTTTGAATTTCACTTTAAAGCACAAATTAACTTTTGGTTGAAATTAGTTAAATACATTCCATATGCATGAAAACATAAAGGCTAAAGGGAAACTAAAATTCAGCAGCTACAAACACATACGTACCAGCTCAGAAAGTTCAGCGTTGTCTTCTTCATATCCGAATCTTCGCAGGGCTCCTTATCTCCCGTTCTTGTATTCTCACAGCCGGTCCCCTACTGTATATGTGCATGGCAAGGAGATAAGACTTGTGGGATGGCTGATGTGAATCCCAGGAGGCTGCGGGATGGGGTACGTCACCCAGCTAAATGGGTCAACTGGGACAAAGTCATCCAGCTTTTTTTGCAAAAATAAAAGAACTAAGAATTGATGGGACATTTATGATGGGAAGTCCATTTAGGAAGTCAGCTTTATGATAGGAAGTCCATTTAGAAAGTCAAGCTTATAATGGGAAGTAAAGTTTATGATGGGAAGTCCATTTAGGAAGTCACGTTTATGATAGGAAGACCATTTAGGAAGTCAAGTGTATGATGGGAAGACCATTTAGGAAGTCATGTTTATGATAGGAAGTCCATTTAGGAAGTCAGATGTGGGATTGTTTTAAAAACACAGTACATACTGCTACTTCAAAGTGTATACCTTTTAGGGAGCAAAAGCAAAAGATCGAAAACTAAACTTATATGGTTTAATAAAACTGTAAAACAACACATCAAAAGGACAAGAGAGCGGCATTTATAAAATATAAGACGGAGGGGACGGCCTTGGCATTCCTTAACTACAAAGAATGTAACAAAAAATGCAAACTAGAAATCCGGGCAGCTAAAACTGAGTGCGAAAAGCATATCGCCGCAGATAGTAAAAAGAACCCCAAAAAATTCTACCAATATATTAACAGTAAAAAGGTGAGAAAGGAGCAGATAGGCCCAATAAAGGATGGAAGCGGGAAGCTAGTCACAAACGACAAGGAGAGGGCCGAGGCGCTGAACGCTTTTTTCTCCTCAGTATACACTCGGGAGGGAAACGGGTTTGACACACATGATAAAACTCCCAGTTTAACCCAAAATATACCCCAGTGGTTGACGGAAACCAGAATACAACAAAGACTTAAAATGCTCATTGAGTTGGAAAAAGTCCAGCGGAGGGCAACCAAACTAATTAGGGGTATGGAGGACCAGAGCTACGAGACAAGGCTACTAAATTTAAACATGTTCACATTGGAGGTGAGGAGATTAAGGGGGGATATGATCTCCATGTACAAAATGTTCAATGGGGACAGCAAAATTACCGATAAACTATTTATAATTAACTCCATTACAAAAACTAGAGGCCACCACCTAAAATTGGTGGGAAAAAAATTCCAGCACACGTGGCGAAGGGGGTTCTTTACAGTGAGAGCGGGAGGTCTGGAACTCACTGCCACAGGCGGTGATTTTGGCAAATAATGTGGAATTGTTCAAGAAACTTTTGGACGATTTCTTAAGGGACCGCAATATACAGGGGTACAGGTAATATACAGGGGTACAGGTACTCATAAGAATGAGATCCTAATAGGTTGGACTTAATGGACTAATGTTTTTATTCAACCTCAAATACTATGTAACTATGGGAAGTCCATTTAGGAAGTCAAGTTTATGATGGGAAGTCCATTTAGGAAGTGAAGTTTATGATGGGAAGACCATTTAGGAAGTCAAGTTTATGATGGGAAGTCCATTTAGGAAGTCAAGTTTATGATGGGAAGTCCATTTAGGAAGTCAAGCTTATGATGGGAAGTCCATTTAGGAAGTCACGTTTATGATGGCAAGTCCATTTAGGAAGTCAAGTTTATGATGGGAAGTCCATCATAAATTTCCAATCTTTTTCCCAACTTTATATTAGGAAAATAACACCTCTCACCCATGGAGAGCTTAGCCCCAGAGTTATTGTCTAATACACAGATGATCACTAGAGGGCAGACCTATACACCTGTATGTGAAATACAAACGGGATCCGATAAAATGGCAAACTTGCAAAGATGTGAAAATTCCAGCCGGTACATTTTACACAACAATACTAAAATGTTAAGAAGTTTTGCTCTGTGTCTGACTAGGATTGTTACTGTGTGTGGCGGGGGG
>NW_017308825.1:108615-109610 GCF_000935625.1 Nanorana parkeri | reverse complement strand
CCTGCCTCCTCCTCTGTTGCTGCCCCCGGCCTTCTCCTCCTTCTCTTCCTCCGCTGCTGATCCAGTACACCGGCGCTGCAGAGCCATGGCCTCCTCCCCTGCTGGACTCCAGCCTTCTGACCAGGCCCCCCTCTGCCAGGTGACCAGTACAGACTAAGATGATCAGTACGGACTAAGATGACAAAACACCCACCTAAAAAAAAAATTAGTATAAGTCCGTTCTCTGATCTGCTCTGTGATCAGTGACACAGGAGCGCTGTATGCACACCACTTCCTGTGTCAGCTGTCACATGTGAAGCTGTACAGGGGATCAAGCACAATGCTGTGCTGGATTTTCTGTACTGGAGGGCAGGCTTCATAAAGAGAGCCTGTCATCTTCCGAATTAAATCACATAGGGGCTTGTTATCCCCTGTGTGTCACGTCTATGGGCAATTTCAAGGGTTGGATCACAACTATGGAGGGGAAAGGACCAGCCAGATATGAATCTCAGGCGTCACTCACAATCTTAACGGTGAATTTGAGATTCTACCATCATAGCAAAAAAAGGTAAAACAACTCTAGCAGGGACAGTACTATTGCGTCATAGCCTGTAGGCAACAGGCCTTCTGACCTTAATCGCGGAACGCCATGCTGCCTCAACCGTGGCTTTAAATAGGACCAGGAAGCGGGGAGGGACCGCTGATCGGCCCGAACGACTTCCGCGTTCCACCGTGGAACGCAGCCGCCGCGTCACAACCAAGAATTCGAAAGGCTTCCGCGTTCCACGGCGGAACGCAGAGGGGCCGCGGCGGAGAGGCGGCCCAGCGGCGGTATTACACTGTGTGATATCAATAAAGTTGAGTGGGAAAAAAAAGTAATAAAAACTAAATAATAAAATTAAATTAAAAAAAAAGTGATAAAAAGGTTAAAAAAGTAAAAGGTTAACAAAATGATGGTTTAAAAAAAGGGATAAAAAAAGGATAAAAAGGTCAAAGAAAAAAGTAAAAATAATATA
>NW_017308825.1:86880-107942 GCF_000935625.1 Nanorana parkeri | reverse complement strand
CCCCTGCTAACATGAAACCTGGTTCCTAACTTTTTTAGCTGGCTCCTGGATTCATACAAAATTTGTTATGCCCTAGATTAAGTAAATTGCTAATTAAAGAACCCCAATTGGAATTGACCCAAATCGAAAATGAAAAATTCAAATCAATCTGAATTCCAAATAAAGAACCAAATCGAATTTGGTTCTGAAATCCGAAATAACCCCCCCCACTTTTGGATTCTTCATAAAACTGTACTGCTGCCATCTTGCGGTACAAATTTTAAGACTCACAATATGAAGCAATAGTAGACCATCTTGCATTAGAGAAGCGCTATATAAAGCCACACTGCCGCCATCTTGTGGTAAAAAAAGAACTGTAGAGCATTGTATCGTGTTAAGGTGCCCATACACCTGCCGATTATCGCACGATAGTTGTGGGTGATCCCGCGATCGTACGATAATCGGCAGGTGTATGGGAAGCGTGCGACCGCATCTACTGTACGGTCGCACGACTTTCGTCTTCCGAGCACGCTGGAAAACCTGCCGAAAATCGTATGATTTTCGGCGGGTTGGCGGCGTGCTCGGAGGACGAAAGCCGCACACTGCCGCTCAGCATTGCAATCATCGGCAAGTACGATCTGTCTGTCCGAGATGGGCAGATCGTACGAAATTTGAATGACCTTACAACCATCGCACAACGAAAGTCGTGCGATGGTTGTAAGGTGTATGGCCAGCCTTTTTTGGAGTCCAAGTGATACCCTCTTTTCAGCGTGCAAGCTTTAGGATTCCTGGAAACCCTTCTCTAGGCTCTGTACACAGGGTTTCAGAATCATTTTCAGAACCCCACAAGGCCACCGATGCCAGGCCGAGGGGCAGCAGGGCGCCAAGGGGCGGCAGCGGCATGGAGTCCCCCGACAGCCGGAACATACAGTTTCGGGCGCCGGGCGGTAAGTTGCCTTCTACATTTAGTCCTGCTTTGGGAAGGCAGGACTAAATGTAGTGTGGGGAATCCGCTCGCTCGTTAACAAGTGATTGTGGCGATAATGTGTTCTGCCGTCCGTCCTCCCGCCGCCCCCTCACCTACCTCTGTCTGCTGGCTCTGTCTTCGGGACTCCGCCCTCCCCCCGTCCACCGAGTCTCTGTCCTGTCCCTGCTGCCGATCCGTGTACACAGTGAGAGGGGAGAGCAGTGCTGTGCTAGAACTCCTGTTTTGGAGGTGACAGGGTCAATAAAGAGAACCTGTCACCTCCGATTGCTATCACACAGGGGATTGTTTTCTCCTGTGTGATAGCAATAAAGTTAAGTGAAAAAAAATGGTAAAAAATAATTCGCGGTGTGCAAGTATGTTGGAGATAAACTACAAGGTCCTCATGCGATGGTACCTGGTGCCATCCAGAGTCGCCACCTACAACTCTCAATGTTCGCCTAACTGTTTCAGAGGTTGCCCGGATCCAGGTACGTTTATACACATATGGTGGCGATGCCCTATGGTCTCAAGCTTCTGGGATGAGGTCTTTGCCCTCATAGCCTCAGTGGTCTCCGTGACGCTGACTAAAGACCCAGTTTTTGCCCTGCTAAACTGTAAACCAGAAGATCTCCCCAATAAGGCTTTTAGACTCTCCCTCCATATTCTCTCTTCTGCTAAGAGAGAGATCGCACTAAACTGGCTCACAAACTCTCTTAATATCTCACATGTGATCACACACATTCATTGGATCATGGCCCAAGAAAAGCGCACGGCACAATTGGAAAACTCTATGCACAAATTCGAAGCAATCTGGTCCCCGTGGATCGATAAATTCTTTAATTCAATTGCCTCCCGGCGGCTCTGCCACATTTGAAGCCCTTCTCAATGCTCCATTGTCGACTGTCCCCTCCGTCAATAGATACGGTCCTGAACCTTCTTCTTTTCCCCTTCTCTCCTCCTTCCTTCTTCTCCGTCCTGTCAGATTTTGTCCTCCTATGTCTCCCCATGTCTTGTGTTATATGTTGTTGCTAGTATGTTAGAGCTGCACAGGTCCTGATTTCTCTGACTGCTGATAGCACTAGATGAAGCTGAGCCATATGTCATCCATCCTAAGTCACTCAATATCAGGTACCAATGTCTTAAAACAGGAGCTCTAAGTGCTGGAGTATTTCAAGGTTGGACTAGGGCCGATACCGATTTAGCTTGTATACTTTGGCCAAGGAGTCCTACTTGTTATAACGACCAAAGCTGTGTACTTCTATTACTGCTTTGAATTTCATGCACCGTATGTTGATAGTGCTTGACCTGTTTACCATAGATGTATGATTCTACTGCAACATGTATGTGTTGTATTCTTTGTTAAACTCAATAAATATTCATTTGAGAAAAAAAAAAGTAAAAAATAAGAAGAATATTGAAAATAATTATGAAAAATAAATCAACAATAAGATAGAAAATTATAAAAAAAAATAAAACAAGCTCAAAATGTAAAAAATAAATAAAGATAAAAAAGTGATAAAAAACTAAGAAAGAATAAAGAAAAAAAATTAGAACTAACCCTGCCATCCGCTTCCATTCTCCGTTGATTGGAGGGGGGGGCGTGTTGGCGGGGAGGGGGCGCATTGCGGAACCTGGCCTTGGGGCGGCAGGGAGAGCAAATCCGGCCCTGGATCTAAGGAATCCCGAAAGCTTGCATCTTTAATATCTTACGTTAGCCAATAAAAGATGTCACCTGAAGGACAAAATGTCTGCACAAAGAAATGCAATATAAAGCAACACTGCTGCCATCTGGAGGTACGTTTTAAGAAAGTACAACACACATGGAAATAATAGCGTGTTTCTATATTAAATCAGAGGAGGATCATGAGTCAGGTGCCATCTTACCACGCAATTATAAAGCTATAATAAATAAATCTCAGGGGCAGGGCCCTCCTTACCATCTTGTCTTGAATTGTATTGTGATTGTAATGTCTTCCTTATATTGTAAAGCGCTGCGCAGACTGTTGGCGCTCTATAAATCCTGTATAATAATAATATATATTGTATAATGAAACATCAAACATGTCTACATGGCAAGAAAGTGACATATTATTATGAATTATCCATAAAACAATGAACATCCACCCCCATATTCAGAGCCTTAGAAGCTAAGGGAATTAAAGGAGAACTATGGGGTCAGGGCTTTTCCCCATAGTTCTCCTTAGGGTCACGGGAGGACACAGACTAGCGTCCTCCAGTCACCCTAGGCTCAGTATATAGGGAGCTACAGCTCGCGGTATACTGAGACGTCGCAGCTGAAACGGATCCTGACAATTATGTCTGGATCCGCCCAGCTGCGTGAGTGACAGCTGGCTCTGCCTATCTAGAGGTCGTCACCAGGGTTGGTTAACTCCGCAGTTAACCCTTTACACACCAAACGTTCACCACCACCACGTACTTTAACGCAAGTGCACACCGATCCCAGCAAGTGCTGTGGCACTTTACAAAAAACGTAAACAAAGCCTATGATACCGTTGTCCTCTCAGACAGGAATATGGCAGGGTTCACTATACAGTAGCGCTCTTCACAGAGGCAAGGATACTTTAAGTTCGTATTTAGAGCATAGAGATAAGCTTAAAGGAGAACTATGGGGTCAGGGCTTTTCCCCATAGTTCTCCTTAGGGTAACGGGAGGACACAAACTAGCGTCCTCCCGTCACCCTAGGCTCAGTATATAGGGAGCTACAGCTCGCAGTATACTGAGACGCCGCAGCCGGAGCGG
Source organism: Nanorana parkeri (assembly GCF_000935625.1). Taxonomy (NCBI): domain Eukaryota; kingdom Metazoa; phylum Chordata; class Amphibia; order Anura; family Dicroglossidae; genus Nanorana; species Nanorana parkeri. Next base: position 104,236 of record NW_017308825.1, on the reverse strand, counting down.
ATCCCGACAATTATGCCGGGATCCGCCCAGCTGCGTGAGTGACAGCTGGCTCTGCCTATCTAGAGGCAGAGCAAGTTGTACCCGCACCCTCCCCCGTCCGTTCCGCCAGTCTGCGCTGGAGGATCGGAGCGGGGAGGGGGGAATCCAGCCCCTCCCCTGTCACGGCAGAGAGCCGTGACAGGATCGAGAAGTGAGCGAACGCCGGTATGCGCTCCCTCACTTTACGATCTACTGAGCCGACCTGTGACAGTCTCATTGTCACAGGTCGGCTAGAACTATGAGGTGAGGGAAAAGCACTGACCCCATAGTTCTCCTTTAAGGTGGTAGATGCAGAATGTTTAATTTTTTTACACTTCCATAGTCAAGTTGGAACCCCTTCAACTCTGAAATAATCTATCAGTCCCACAGAAATGTAATCCATAAAGATTCCTATAATGAGGAGTCTTGAAGTGCAATGTTAAATTATTATTATATTATTGAAACATTCACTTAATATTACCCTTCATTTCCTCATGGTACGGCCCACTTCTGATACCCACAAGGGCAATTGAAAGGTACATAACATGGGTTGTGTCACATGATATGAAGGGCTTAATCTGATGAAGCCCCGGTAAAGGGAGCCTTTCAGAACCACCGAGTATTGGACATTCAACAACTGGGGCCAGACACCTGGAATTAACCAGATAATTGCCACTATAATTCCAGCCAGGCTGACTAAAGCCCCGGCCATCACAAATATGTCTAGTGGTCACATCACAGAAGGTGATGGCGGCTACACTATACATAGGGTTGCCACCTTTTCTTCAAGCAAAACCCGAACACTCTAGCGATGCGCGGACATTTTTTGGGGAGATTGAGTCACGGCTTATTCATATGTAAATATCGCAGTAGAAACTATTTTCAGTGGGTTACCAGTAGTCCCTATCTTAATTTTGGTTGCCCCTGTCTGCCTGACATCTTGTGTCCGGGTTTCTGCTGCCATGAAACCCGGACACAGCATTCAAAACCCGGACTGTCCGGGTGAATCCCGGACAGGTGGCAACCCTAACTATACAGGACTGCAAAGCCACCCAGTAACAGAATGTGCTTTCTGGAACCGCTCAGCCCCTCTGGCTGAGAGTCCTGGGTGACTATTTTGCCAAATGACACCGTGGCATTGCCACGCGCTGCCACACAAGGTACTTGAATAAAAATCTGCTGTATTACTTTTGTAATCCAGCATGCACTGGTGATGGCTGATGGCCGTGGCTGGTTGTCTGTTCTTTGTTTTCCAATTCTTATTCTTATTATACTTAAAATAAAAATATATATATATATATATTTTTTATTTGTATGCTGTAATTATTTATGTAACCTTGCGTCAGACCTTTATTAAAAAAGAAAACCTAGGCAGGGGAACAATTGGTCCCAAGCATTGAACTATGGTCGGACTGTCAGCCGAAAATCTGGGTGTGAACGTGCGAATTGTGGCCGTCAGCGACTAGTCAATGTTAGGGCAGAACGGGGGAGGGGCAAGACTGGTACAAGACAACAGAAGGGCAACAGTTCAGTGTCAGATTCCTCGCATCACCTTTCATCATCTCGTGGAGTCACGAGGCGGCCCAACGAAGTACTGATGGGGTGGTCATAATAATCTGGCCACTCAGTGTATAGAGGAATGTAAGAGGCTGATAGCAAATTAAATTGAGGCGTGGACATGGCTTGCTTTTAGAAAAGGCATTTATTGATAAGACACGGATGTATTCAGTTCTATCTTTTATATCTGTATCAATTTCAGCTTCAACAGCATTCAAACTTGACGTCATTCAGAGCCGTGTCGTCTCCCCTTCCTTGGGGTCTTTCCACTCTGGTGGTGATACCACAAATTCCAACTGGGCAGGCGCCACTCCAGCTTCCCCAGCCCCCCCAAACTCCACCGTTTCCTTCCAAAATATTTGGATCGGAGCACAGAAATTGGATGTTGTTTGCTGCCGTGTCGTCTCCTCTGCCGATGGAACCCTCAACCCTCAGGGAAAAGCTGGTGAGATACCCAGAGGGGCACCATCGTTCTCCAGTCCAACCTCCCCAACTGTTTAAAGACATGAAGGATGACCGGTCAAACAATTTTAAAATCTCCTTAGAGGAGAACGATGGGGGCAGGGCTTTTCCCCATAGTTCTCCTTAGGGTAATGGGATCACACAAACTAGCGTCCTCCCGTCACCCTAGGCTCAGTAAACCTCGAGCTGTAGCTATACGGAGACGCCGCAGCCGGGTCTGCCCCATATTGCAGGACCGGACCCCACTGAGGCTGTGGGGGTGCCCAGGACTGGACCCCACTGGGCCCACCCACAGCCTCAGGCCCCGGTGCGGCGGCACCGGCGGTAATTCTGCCACTGGTCAGAGCTATACAAATGTATAATAATAGAGTGTGACTGTGGAGGGGACATTAGAGTGTAACCTCCTCTGTACAAAGACTGATGTGACTTTGGGGGGGACATTAGAGTGTAAGCTCCTCTGTACAGAGACTGATGTGACTGTGGGGGAGGGGACATTAGAGTGTAAGCTCCTCTGTACAGAGACTGATGTGACTGGCTCAGTGTTCTCTGTACAGCACTTTGGTATATGGCAGAGCTATACAAACTTAGCTGTACACAGAAATAATAATTATATTCAAATTCTAAGTGTGGTCATCTTCCCCAACATAGATAATATGAAACTGGGGGCTCCGATATGGTGAGAGGGCCACCATGCTGGAAGGAGCAGAGTGACCCCACTGGAATCCCTCCCTAATGGCCACCAAACGTTACAGCGTTGGGGGGATGTGGAGCTCTTGGATGTTGTGATACATGTAAAGTTGTGTGGACATACCTTCCTTTAGTTGAGGATATTGTTCCTCTTTTGACTGTATCGGAATAATAATCACAATAAAGCTCGATCCCGTTAAGAGCTGTATCATCTCCTTTTCCTTGCTGCTCCTCTACCTAAAGGGGAACAAACAAAACGAAAAACTCGATGAATATGTCCCAGAAAAATTTCACAGAAACTCTTATTACAAACTGAAACAATCAATATGTCACCAGTATAAAAGGTATGTCAAATGTAACAATACCCCCAACAAGTAAACCGCCCTTTTTAGTAGGGATGCACTGATACTTTTCGAGTACCAGTGCCGATACTTGGCATTTTCATGAGAACTACCGGGGTTGCAGCGGTTGCAGCTGGGACCGGGCTCTGGCGCTCCACCACTGTCCCGAAATCATTAGTCTGTATTGTTTTAGAAAAACTGTCACATGACAATAAACAAAAATGTATCAGTACTTGTGTCTGTGAGGACTTGGGCAAGTATCAGTACTGGTATCTGTGAGGACTTGGGCAAGTGTCAGTACTTGTATCTGTGAGGACTTGGGCAAGTATCAGTACTTGTGTCTGTGAGGACTTGGGCAAGTATCAGTACTTGTGTCTGTGAGGACTTGGGCAAGTATCAGTACTTGTATCTGTGAGGACTTGGGCAAGTATCAGTACTGGTATCTGTGAGGACTTGGGCAAGTATCAGTGCTTGTGTCTGTGAGGACTTGGACAAGTATCAGTGCTTGTGTCTGTGAGGACTTGGGTAAGTATCAGTACTTGTATCTGTGAGGACTTGGGCAAGTATCAGTACTTGTGTCTGTGAGGAGTTGGACAAGTATCAGTACTTGTGTCTGTGAAGACTTGGGCAAGTATCAGTACTTGTGTCTGTGAGGAGTTGGACAAGTATCAGTACTTGTGTCTGTGAGGACTTGGGCAAGTATCAGTACTTGTGTCTGTGAGGACTTGGACAAGTATCAGTACTTGTACTCGCAAAAACTGGTATCGCTGCATCACTTTATATATGTTTATAAAAACAAAATCATACATTAAAACAGAGATGTACAAATCCCGGGAGCTCCGTGTGCTCCTTACAAATGACAGCGGCCTCCTAATGTTTGAATTTTTCTCTAGTCTGGTCTTGGAGCTCAAAAGTAACTGTACTTGTACTTGTACCGAATACGGTACTTGGTATTATGTCTGGATCCGCCCAGCTGCGTGAGTGACAGCTGGCTCTGCCTATCTAGAGGCAGGGCCAGCTGTACCCGCCCCTCCCCCATCCGTTCCCCCGGTCAGCGCTGGAGGATCGGAGCGGGGAGGGGGGAATCCAGCCCCTCCCCTGTCACGGCAGAGAGCCGTGACAGGATCGAGAGGTGAGCGAACGCCGGTATGTGTTCGCTCACCTCCCGATCTACTGAGCCGACCTGTGACCTGTGAAAAGCACTCACCTCATTGTTCTCCTTTAAGATCAAAAAAAATAGTATGACACTATTAAGTGCCATACGAGCATCCATATATAATGACTTGGATTTAAAACAAATAATAACATAATATTAATAAATGATATCCATATTATCTATCAACACCCATGTTGTCCTGGTCGAGAGGGGAAGGCCAGCGAAGAAATAAACACCACAAACTTTAGGTGTAAAATAATATATTGTACAAAGAATTGCAGTGTATATGTTGTGGGGGTTTGCAGTGTGTGATTTGGGGGTTGCAGTGTGTATGTGATGGGTGGGCACAGCCTGTGATTTGAGGGTTGCAGTGTGTACATGATGGGTGGGCACAGCCTGTGATTTGGGGGTTGCAGTGTGTACATGATGGGTGGGCACAGCCTGTGATTTGGGGGTTGCAGTATGTACCGTTCAGTGGCGTAACAATCGCCATAGCGACCCAGGCGGCCGCTATGGGGCCCGGGGCACACGGGGGGCCCGGCCAGATGCCGATCGGACGGAGATGGAGGCGGGCCCGGCGACGGAGGAGGAGACGGGGCCTATCAGCGAGCGTGGAGGAAGAGGAGGCGGACAGGTAAGGAGTGCGACCAGCCCAGATGGTCTATGGCGGGCTCTGCAGGGTCACCCTCAGGTGGGCTGTGTGGGATCTCAAGTGGGTTCTGCAAGGGGTATAACTAGAAATCACGGGGCCCCATACAAAATTTTGCTATGGGGCCCTGTGATTTCTAGTTGCGCCCCTGGTACCGTCATAAAAAACCTGGTAATATCAACTATCAGATCCAACCCTCACGCCATATCTGTGGGTCATACTAGACTACGGATGACAGGACAGCGGTATCATAGGCTTTTGTTTAAGTTTTCAAGTGTCACAGTACTTGGTGCGTACTTAAAGTACGTGGTGGCAGTGAACGCTTGGTGTGTAAAGGGTTAGCTGCGGAGTTACCCAACCCCGGTGACTATCGCTCTCAGTCTGCTGGCCTGAGATTGTTGTCCCGCGGTCTGTGAAATCTCTGTGCAGGGTGAGGCTGAGAGTGATATATCGCCACGTCCTTGTGACGCCACACTCAGTTCAGAACTGTGTATAGTCATGTGTGACTGACGTACAGCGGGTTCGGGCCGGGCGTACGTCACATACTGGTGGCAGAGGAGTGTGGGGGGTATGACAGGGGGCAGTATGTACAGGAGAGGAGTGTGGAGGGTATGACGGGGGGCAGTATGTACAGGAGAGGAGTGTGGAGGATATGACGGGGGGCAGTATGTATAGGAGAGGAGTGTGGAGGGTATGATGGGGGGCAGTATGTACAGGAGAGGAGTGTGGAGGATATGACAGGGGGCAGTATGTATAGGAGAGGAGTGTGGAGGGTATGACGGTGGGCAGTATGTATATGAGAGGCGTGCAGACATTTCCTGTTTCAGTTCCTCGTTGGAAAGAACCTCATACAGTATAATAGACATCGATTGTTACATTAGATTCCTCCATCGTGTTTTGTATTGTAGAACAACATTTGGGAAATGTCCCTTTTAATCTTTTTCTCCCTCCCGGACAGAAGCTTTCTTTGTGTCCGTTTGGTAAAGTCAGACGGAGGCATTAAAGATGAATCTGTCTCATTGTTTCTGCACTTTTATAATTATGTTTTCATAAAAGGAACTGACAGAGGACGGTGTCAGAAAAGGGAAATTATTATTGAGACATCAGAATAACTGTTTTGTGTAATATTTACCCATCCTGTGTGTGGCCGGAGGTCACTGATGCTTTAAATGGCCGGGCCAGATTTAGCTCAGTGTGTGTCGGTCACTTTGATAATTACTCCGTGACTCATTTGAATAAATATTTTTATGCTGAGAATTTTTCTTTATTTCTTTTATGAATGATCATTATCTTTAATAGTGCAACTGAATCCAACAGTTACATTGTTAAAAAAGAACTATGAGGTAAGTGCTTTTCACTCACCTCATAGTTCTAGCCGACCTGTGACAATGAGACTGTCACACGTCGGCTCAGTAGATCGGGAGGTGAGCGAATACATAGCGGCACTCGCTCACCTCTCGATCCTGTGCCGGCAGAGAGCCGTGACAGGGGAGGGGCTGGATTCCCCCCTCCCCGCTCCGATCCGCCAGCGCTGACTGGCGTAACGGACGGGGGAGGGGGGGGGACCGCTGGCTCTGCCTCTAGATAGGCAGAGCCAGCTGTCACTCACGCAGCTGGGCGGATCTCGACGTCGATGTCGGGATCCGCTCCGTAGGCGGCGCTTCAGTATACAGCGAGCTGTAGCTCCCTATATACTGAGCTTAGGGTGACGGGAGGGCGCTAGTTTGTGTCCTCCCGTTACCCTTCGGAGAACTATGGGGGAAAGCCCTGACCCCATAGTTCTCCTTTAATAAATGGCACTGCAGGCTGAAGGCTTCCCTTTTTATTACTGGGGCCTCCTGCCTGCACGTGGTCACTATATCAGAGCTAAGATAGTGGTCACATGATCCAGAACCATTCTGATTGGTTTCTGATTGTCCGTTGGTACCCCAGGTTTGAAAGTGTTGGCCTGCTTGCTCTGAAAGTGGAAGGGACGTTTATAAATGTATCCTCAGCACTGGGCATCATGTCCAGGGAACGTTAAAGCCCATTGCATCCCAAAAACAAACATGTGATGTACTGCAGCATACTAGTCCTTAGATGTGGCGTCTGCATTAGTTTTCTTTTTAAGGCTTTTTTTCCTTTACTTTTTACCTGGTGATCCTGCCAAGTAAGTCTGTTATTATTCAGCTTTCTCCAACAGGCCGAGCTGTCTAAAACTAGAGATTAGGCTGGGCTTGGTGATGAGGCTGAGCTGGGCCTAGCCCACTCAAAACTAGAGATGAGGCTGGGCTTGGTGATGAGGCTGAGCTGGGCCTAGCCCACTCAAAACTAGAGATGAGGCTGGGCTTGGTGATGAGGCTGAGCTGGGCCAAGCCCACTCAAAACTAGAGATGAGGCTGGGCTTGGTGATGAGGCTGAGCTGGGCCAAGCCCACTCAAAACTAGAGATGAGGCTGGGCTTGGTGATGAGGCTGAGCTGGGCCAAGCCCACTCAAAACTAGAGATGAGGCTGGGCTTGGTGATGAAGCTGGGCTGGGTTGGGCCAAGCCCCCTCAAAACTCTGACCACCACCCCCTCCTTCTGACCCAATCAGAGTCAGCAGTTGTGTGTGTGTGAGGGGGGGAAGGGGGGGGGCGTTCCCTGCTCCTTTGTGACGTAGAGCTGAGGGGAAGGGAATTTGCCTGCCTGCAAAGTACTTGGAAGTGACTCTCCCAAAGAGAAAGCCCCATTTTTTTGGGCAGTCCACGGTGGGTGCACAAAAACTAAACCCCTCATGAGCCAAAAAAAAGTGCAAGTGATCAAGCACAAAAAAGGAGCAGTGGGCGTGTCTAAATGGTCCATCTCCCAAAAAAGATAGGGCCCTTTTTCTGACCCTTTGGGGTGCTAGTATCCTGACGGGGCAGAGCTCTCAAGTCAACCTAGCCAAAGGTATGTAGACACCTCTACTCATAGTAAGCTGACGCCGACCAACCAGTCCTAGGTTCGGGGTTTTTTTTTTTTCTTTTGAAGCCCGTGGATTGTGCATCTAAACAAACTTCCCCCTGTGAACAAAAAAAAGTGAACCGTGAAATCACAGCACACAAAAACGTGCACAAGGGTGCAAGGTCCTTCCAAAGAAGGGACCCATTTCCCGACCCCCCGGGGCGCAAGGCTCCTGACAGGGGTTGAGATTTTTAGTCCACCGACCCGAAGGCCGATGGACCACCAATCCTTTGGGGACCTGCTGAAACAGGTTCGGGGGTTTTACCGAAGAGAGATCCCCAGTTCAGGGGAGAAAGGAGCCTGATGGCCACACAACCTCCCCCGAGAAACCAGAGTAGGCCTGAAGACCCAAACCTATCATCCTTAGGAGTGGAAAAGGTGACACCAAAAAAGTGCACAGACATGAGAAGAAAAATACTGTAAGCTGCAAAAATACAGTACAATGGCCAAGCCTTGCCAACAGGTATAAGAAATTAACTGGTTTTAGTCATAAGGCCCGGCCCAAGAGGCGAGGTGCAGTGGCCTATTGCTGTTTCACACAGTGGGGTCATAGAGAGGGTCATTTTTATAAAACAAACCCTTGTGAACAAAAAATTGAAGAGTGAAGTCGCACCACACGAAAAAAGTGCATGAAGGTGCTGTGGTCCTCCTCCAAAAAGGAAAGGCCTCAAATCCCATAACCTCCCGGGGTGATCTTTAGGGACCAGCTGAAGCCTGTCCACCGAGTACTTGGTGAGGGTTCTCCCAAAGACAGATCCTCAGTTGGGAAGGGCAAAAGACCCAAAGTTCAATGAACCCCCTAGACATCAAGATGGGCCCCAAAGTTACCCACACCCTCAGTCATCTGTGGGGTAAAAGTGCTTGTGCTAAGTGCTATAAATAAATAAGTGCCGAGCATAACACAAGGCGGGCCTTCCAGCCAAGATAAAAAATGTTCCAAGCTAGCCAAATACCTGCCCAAGCAGCATGTGCAGAAAAAAAGCTTGGAATGTCGTGATCTAGTGCCAGTATCTCACAGAGGGGTCCCAAACCCATACTGATTCTGTAGTACCACTGGGACGTGCTTGGTCCTTCAATAAAGAAGGGACCTCGATTCCCGACCCCCGGGGCGCAAGGCTCCTGACAGGGTTTGAAACTGTTGGTCCACCTACCCGAAGGCCGGTGGACCCTGATCCTTCGGGGACCTGCCGGAACAGGTCCCACACAGTACTAGGTAGGGGGCTCTCCCGAAGAGAGACCCCCCCTTGGGTGGGAGGAGACAGAGAACCCTATATGAGGGCACAGAATCTCCTCCCAGCATCAGGAATAGGCCCCGAAAAACCTGCACCTTCAGCATCTGTGTGTCAAATAACGCTTTTTAAAAAAAGCCAATTGTGCATCGTGCATTATGTGCAATAAATAAAGAGTGCCAGTGCACCACGCTGACAGGCCTTAGGGGACGGAGTGCAAAAATATTGCCCCAGACTAGCCATAAGGCCTGTCTTGGAGGCGAAGTGCAGAAAATTGCAATGTGGTGTGTGACCGAGTGCTACAGTGAGTCATGTGGGGTCCCACACCCAAGTGACTTTCTGAGCACCCCTGGGACGCCACCTCCAGGGGGCACAACAACACGGGCTCTGCCGCCTCCCAACCCTCCAGCCAGACCAAGCTTTGCAGCCATTCCCATCAGAAGGTAGTGCCATCCGGGATCCATCCCTACCACCGGTGACAAGTCCAGCATAGTCCCTAACTGTAAACTGTCTGAGCTCCCAACCTGGGACAGCTATATAGAAATGAAGACTTTGAGAGCAGTGTATCTTAGAAGTGGCCACTTCCTGTCTGGGAAAACAAAAAATACACATTCAGTACAACACACATTTTCCTTTGTTTTAGTTGCTTTAGCCTTTTAAAAACAGCAGCAGGATTAGAATTGTGGCACCATATACATGATGATATCATCAGATCAATCTGTACATTTGCATAGGCCAGCCCCCCTGGATGCAGTTATATATTTGGCAGTTATCTCAGTATTTCCCTAGTTCCCTCAGCTCTTCAGTAGCCTCCTCTGTTTCTTCTCGGTGGCCTCCAGTCCCTCCACCATACAAGATGCGGTCTCTTGCTTTGTGTTTGTGTCTGTTTGTTCTTTTTCAGGTGTCCATGAACTGTGCAGAATTTGTTACCATTGACAATGGGGGACACCGAGGAGACTGGGGCGTCTTCGATGTTTGTCCCGAAGGGACCTTGGCAACAGGCTTTCAGCTTAAAGTAAGTTATTCCAAACATTCTTTTTTTTATTATGATTGTACAATATAGAAATGACAACTTTTATCTATACCGGCTTTTCTCAACCTGATTACCTTAGAGCGGTGGTTCTCATTCTCTCTAGGGCTGGGACCCCTTGGTAACATTTGTAAAGTTGTGGTGACCCCCAATGGTAAAATTTAGGGATGCACCAATACTAGTATCTGTGCAGGAGGCTGTTCAGGTTCTCAGGTGTTCTGTGTGGGCTCTCGGGTGGCTAATGGGGCTCTCAGGTGCTCAATGGGGCTCTCTGGTTGTCAGTTCTGCTTTCTGGTGGTCAATGTGGCCAGTGCAGGCTCTCTGGTGGTCAGTGCAAGCTCTCTGGTGGTCAGTGTGGCTCTCTAGTGGTCAGTGAGGCTCTCTGATTTCCAGTGCGGGCTCTCTGGCGGTCAGTGCGGCCAGCGTGCACTCTCTGATGGTCAGTGCAGGCTCTTTGGTGATCAGTGCGGGCTCTCTGGTGGTCAGTGCGGGCTCTCTGGTGGTCAGTGCCGGCTCTCTGGTGATCAGTGCGGCTTTCTGGTGGTCAGTGCTGGCTCTCTGGTGGTCAGTGCAAGCTCTCTGGGGTCAGTGTGGATCTCTAGTAGTCAGTGAGGCTCTCTGGTTGCCAGTGCGGGCTCTCTGGTGGTCAGTGCAAGCTCTCTGGGGTCAGTGTGGCTCTTTAGTGGTCAGTGAGGCTCTCTGGTTGCCAGTGCAGGCTCTCTAGTGGCCAGTGCGGCCAGCGCGGGCTCTCTGATGGTCAGTGCAGGCTTTTTGGTGATCAGTGTGGCTCTCTGGTGATCAGTGTGGGCTCTTTGGTGATCAGTCCGGCTCTCTGGAGGTCAGTGTGGCCCTCTGGTGGTCAGTGTGGCTCTCTGGTGGTCAGTAAGGTTCTCTGGTTGGTCAGTGCGGGCTCTCTGGTGCCATCCACATACCCACCTGTGTGGAGTAGGGGTATGGAGTAGGCACATAGACAGTATGGGCTGCAGTCTGGGGGGCTCCAGGAATATTTTCATAGTTGGGTTGCTGCCCATAGTCGTACCCCGCTTTTTTAAAAAAAAAATTGTGTTTTTTTTTTATTCTTTTTCATGTGTAACTTAATTTTTTATTTTTTTTTGCAACTTTAATTTTTTTCCCTATATTTTATTTTCACTTAAGTTTATTGTTATCACATAGGTGGATAAGAAACCCCCTATGTGATAGCAAAGAGGATCTGACAGGTCCTCTTTATGGAGACATCTAATGTCCCCTAGGAACCCCCAAAGTAGCTGCTGAAGCTGGAGAGTGACACGAGAATGCGGAAGTGATGTAATATACAACACTTCTTTTATTAAATTATTTTTTAGATTTATTATTTATTAATTATTATTATTTATTGTGTTTTGGGGCATTTAAGTGCATGTTTCACTAAATTTTTGGATTTGAAAAGTAGTTGCGCTAATATCATAAAAAATTTGCAACTGCCAACATTTTATTCTATCGGGTCTCGGCTTCCAGAAATTTTCAGGTCCAAAATGTGGATTATAACATGGGTGCAAAACAAAAAAAGAAAAAAAAAAGGCCTCGGGCATGAAGGGGTTAAAAGTGAGATTAAAACAATGACAAAAAATGGTTTGGAGTTCCCCTTAAAATTGATACCAGGCCTTTCTACAGACATGCAGCCTGGCCAATTAAAGGAGAATTATGAGGCGAGTGATTTTCATTCAGCCTCATAATCTGAGCCGACCTGTGACAATGAAACTGTCACAGGTCAGCTCAGTAGATCGGGAAGTGAGTGAACACATACCGGCGCTCGCTCACTTCGCGATCTATCCCTGCAGAGAGCCGTGACTGTCACTCACGGCTCCCTCCAGGGATTCCCCCCTCCCCTGCCCGATCCTCCAGCTGGCGGAACAGACGGCGGAGGGGGCGGGTACAGCTGGCTCTGCCTCTAGATGGGCAGAGCCAGCTGTCACTCATGCAGCTGGGTGGATCCAGACAGAATTGTCGTGATCCATCCCGGCTGCGGCGTCCCAGTATACAGCGAGCTGTAGCTCCCTATATACTGAGCTTTGGGTGACGGGAGGACGCTAGTTTGTGTCCTCCCGTGACCCTTAGGAGAGCTATGGGGAAAAGCCTTAACCCCATAGTTCTCCTTTAAAGATACTGAAAGGAATGGGCGACAGGGTCTGTCTAAGGAGCTTTGGGGGCATAGACGTCATGACTGCCTAAAGTTCAGACTATTTGACTATAGCTGTGTCCAAACGAAGGGAATTTTTAATAAGCATATTATTTGGTTCACAATGTATCAGATAACTTTTCAATGTTTGTCCAGGTGGAGAAAAAACGAGGTTGGTTTGTTGATGACACGGCACTGAATGCGATCGATCTGTACTGCACTCAAAACGCATCCAAAAACGTGGTTAAAAAAATCGCATCCAGCGTTGGAGAGTAAGTATAGACTTTTCCTGGCAATAGTTCTTCTCTCGTGTTCTCAGCGAAACCACCGGAAGTGAATCCTCGAAAGCTTTCTCAATGAATGTGATCAGTTGGATTCAGTACAAAAGGTTTGGCCCCCGATTTTATACAGTATTTTGCTGCAATGTGGTATGGGCGCTGGTACTGGTGTATTGAAAGTTTGGGTTTCGGCTGGCTGTTCTCCCCGCTTTGGCTGTCACTTCGGCCCAGTCAAGCCGAAGCATATGCCTTCGGCTCGGCTCGGCTCGGCCGCCTTCGACTGCTGTGTGGGCTAGTGTGAATAGCCCATACAGCAGCCCTTAGGTTCGACTGAACCGAAGGGTAGAGGTGGCCGAAGAGAGCCGAAGGATCAGCTGAAGCTACGGCTGGATCCTTCGGCTCTTTAGTGAATAACCCCCTTAGTCAAAACGGGAGGCTTTTGAAGCTTCACTCCTGACCAGTTGCCATGTTGGACCTCCCAAATATAAACATTTTACATATTAAATATGTCGCTTAAAGGAGAACTATGGGGTCAGGGCTTTTCCCCATAGTTCTCCTTAGGGTAACGGGAGGACACAAACTAGCGTCCTCCCGTCACCCTAAGCTCAGTATATAGGGAGCTACAGCTCGCGGTATACTGAGACGCCGCAGCCGGAGCGGATCCCGACATCGATGTCGAGATCCGCCCAGCTGCGTGAGTGACAGCTGGCTCTGCCTATCTAGAGGCAGAGCCAGCTGTACCCGCCCCCTCCCCCGTCCGTTCCGCCAGTCAGCGCTGGCGGATCGGAGCGGGGAGGGGGGAATCCAGCCCCTCCCCTGTCACGGCAGAGAGCCGTGACAGGATCGAGAGGTGAGTGAATGCCGGTATGTGTTCGCTCACCTCCCGATCTACTGAGCCGACCTGTGACAGTCTCATTGTCACAGGTCGGCTAGAACTATGAGGTGAGTGAAAAACACCCCCCTCATAGTTCTCCTTTAAGATAAAAAAAATAGTATGACATTATTAAGACACCTGTGACAGTCTCATTGTCACAGGTCGGCTAGAACTATGAGGTGAGTGGAAATCACTCATCTCATAGTTCTCCTTTAAGAATTTGCATAAGCAGCAGATCATTCATTACATTCAATCCTGTTATTTTGGAACACTTTATCAGCTTGAATGACCTCCAGACTCCCAAATATCTCCATGGTAGAACAAGGAGAATAACTGTCTCTACACATTGCACAGCACAGACCGTTGGTACAACTTATAATCATTTCTTTATCAGGTGACGACATTGATAAATAGACCCCTACGTGTGTGTAACCTGCCAGTCTAATCATTCAGTGCCAGTTATTTTTGTCTGCTAGTTTGGATGAAGGGAGGTTAGTGATTCCTGGAAGTGTGGACATGGGACATTTCAGTTCCATAAGATTAGAGAAGTTGGACACGGGCCATGCCCCTCGTAGTGCTCGAGAGAAAGAGATACAAGATTGGGTGTATGAAGCCGCTGCTGGGTGGGCTCCAATGAAGGGTTGGTGACTTTTTCTTCTGTGCTGCACTTATCACTTTCCCATTATTGTTTTGGCCTGGAATTTAGAAATACCCTTCCAAGCTCCTTCCCAACCTTCCTTCTCTTTTCTTCTTCCTTCTTTCTTCCTACATTTCTTCCTTTCTTCTTCGTCTCTCTATTCTTCCTACATTTCTTCCTTTCTTCTTCGTCTCTCTATTCTTCCTACATTTCTTCCTTTCTTCTTCGTCTCTCTATTCTTCCTACATTTCTTCCTTTCTTCTTCGTCTCTCTATTCTTCCAACATTTCTTCCTTCTTCTTTCTTTTCTTCCTTCCTTTTATCCTTAACTTCCTTCCTTCCTTCCTCACCCTAACTCTCTTCCTTCCTTATTTCTTTCCTTCCTCCTATTCCTTAACTCCCTTCCTTCCTTCTATTCCTTAACTTCCTTCCTTCTTCTCCCTAACTCCCTTGCTTACTTCTATCCTTTCCTTCCTTCCTTCCCTTCCTTCTTCTCACCAACTCTCTTCCTTCCTTCCTTCCTTCTTCTCACTAACTCTCTTTTTTCCCTACTTCTTTCCTTCCTTCCTTCTCCCTAAAGCTCTTCTTTCCTTACTTATTTTCTTCCTTCCTTTTATCCTTAACTTCCTTCCTTCCTTCTTTCCTCTCCTTAACTCTCTTCCTTCCTTACTTTCCATCCTTCCCTCCCTTTTTCTTCCTCTCTTCCATCCTTCATTTTTTTTTCCTTCCTACCATTCCTTCCTTTGCCCAAACTCTCTAGCTTTCTTATTTCTTTCTTTCCTTCCTTCCTTCTATTCCTTAACCCACTTCCTTCCTTCCGTTCCTTTTTCTCCCTAACTCTCTTCCTTCCTTTTTTCTTTCCTTCTTTCTATTCCTTAACTTCCTTCCTTCCTTCCCCCTAACTCCCTTGCTTCTATCCTTTCCTTCCTTCCTACCTTCCTTCCTTCCCTTCCTTCTCACCGACTCTCTTGTTTCCTTACTTCTTTCCTTCCTTCCTTCCTTCCCTTCCTTCCTTCTTCTCCCTAACTCTCTTCCTTCCTTACTTATTTCCTTCCTTCCTTCTCCTTAAAGCTCTTCCTTCCCTACTTATTTTCTTCCTTCCTTCCTTCCTTTTATCCTCGCCCTAACTCTCTTCCTTCCTTACTTCTATCCATCCATCCCTCCCTTTTTCTTCCTCTCTTCCATCCTTCATTTTCTTTCCTTCCTTCCATTCCTTCCTTACTTCTTTCCTTCCTTCCTCCTTTTCCCCCCTAATTCTCTTCCTTCCCTCCTTTGGTCCTTGCTTCTGTCCTTTCCTTCCTTCCCATAACTGACACAACTTCCCATATGTCCTCTGCAGATTTGGCTCCTGGAGAAGCAGTTTCTTTTGTGCATCTGGATTTCTGACAAGCTTTAGTCTGAGAGTTGAGCACGGCAGCCACGATAACACGGCAGCCAACAACATTAAGTTCCGGTGCTCCAATTCCGATGTCCTGGAAGGTGACGGCCTGGACTGGGGGAACTACGGAAGTTGGAGTGACGAGTGCCCTTGGGGCATCTACGGCATCAGGACCAGAGTGGAGGGAAGAGGCGGACTGGGTCACGATGACACAGCTCTTAACGATGTGCAGGTTCTCTGTTATTCAGAATAAGCTCACCTCTTCTTTCCTCAATGTCTGAACCCCGAATCTGTATTTTCCCTGCGGTGTATCGTCTGGGCAATCTTTATTTTATCCCTTTTATGTATATGAGATTTCCTTAAAATTATTTATGCTTCACGACAGCTCTATCAGGGGGGGTCAAAGTGCACAAGGGATTTACATTCTGCTTTTTGCATTGCTGATACGGGGATCATATGATGCATTGAAATGTTTAAAGCTGTGGATTAAAAAAAATAATAAAATATATTTCTTTTGGAATAATATGTTTGAATTTTACTTTAAAGCTCAACTAATCCTTGGGTTTAAATCAGTTTAATGCATTCCAGGTGCATCAATACAATTTCTTAAAGGAGAACTATGGGGTCAGTGTTTTTCCCCAAAATTCTTCTAAGGGTCACGGGAGGACACAAACTAGCGTCCTCCCGTCACCCAAAGCTCAGTATATTGCGAGCTACAGCTCGCGGTATACTGAGACCGCCGCAGCCGGGACGGATCCCGACAGTAATGTCGGGATCCGTCCCGGCTGCGGCGGGCTCAGTATCTATGCCCTCACCAAAGCTCCTTAGACATCTATGCCCTCACCAAAGCTCCTGACCCTGTCGCCCATTCCTTTCAGGATCTTTAAAGGAGAACTATGGGGTTCGGGCTTTTCCCCATAGTTCTCCTAAGGGTCACGGGAGAGCACAAACTAGAGTCCTCCCGTCACCCTAACCTCAGTATATAGCGAGCTACAGCTCGCTGTGTACTGAGACGCCGCAGCCGGAGCGGATCCCGACAATTCTGTCTGGATTCACCCAGCTGTGTGATTGACAGCTGGCTTTGCCTATCTACAGGCAGAGCCAGCTGTAACTGCCTCCGCCAGTCAGCGCTGAAGGATCGGAGCGGGGAGGAGGGGAATGCCTGCAGGGAGCCGTGAGTGACAGTCACCGCTCCCTGCAGGGACAGGATCAAGAAGTGATCGAGCGACGGTATGTGTTCGCTCACTTCCCGATCTATTGAGAGCCGACCAGTGACAGTTTCATTGTCGCACGTCGGCTCGATCTATGAGGCTGAGTGATTTTCACTCACCTCATAGTTCTCCTTTTAAAGGTCAATGTATAATTAATTCAGCCGTCTGCCCTCTGAATATCTGTGAACGTTCGTTCTATGCCAAAACAATCATTCTTTAGTTGCTTCTTTACAAAAGAATGTATTTGCAAATGTGTTTTGTTGTAATATCACATTATGGCCATTAGATGGAGCTAAAAGAGCAGAAGAAATCAGAATTTATTTTCTCTGCTCTTTAGCACCAACTAGTGGCCATAATGTGATATTTCACATTATGGCCACAGACAGAGCGGCACGTCCACTTAGCTGCACAATGTTTGCAGTGTGCCAGCTACCCCCTTTCCGGGCCAGAGCATCCATGGCTGATAAGAGCCGAGTGGTGAGATGTGTAAGGGCCATACAAATCTCCCCTCTCAGAGGGCGGCTAGCATCCCATCAAGCTCTAGGCAACCAATGACATCACTGGTTGCCAGCAGCTGAGCGGGACGCTCTGGCCGGTGTCCCACCAAGCTCCTGGCAACCAGTGACCTCAGTGAGATGGGTGGGGTGCTGACCAGAGCCAAAGCTGGGCAATGAGATGATGCAGAAGCCCTACCTCCTGTTAGTGTGCCCCACCAGGAAGAGCTCCCCCCCC
>NW_017308825.1:78446-86794 GCF_000935625.1 Nanorana parkeri | reverse complement strand
CCCCAAATATGCATCCACCAGGACAACCCCCCCCTCCCCTGGAACATGCACCACCAGCCCCCCTCCCTTCAGCAGCGAAAAGGATAGGGACACCCCTGATGTGAACTAACAACAAGGTATTCAATGATGAATGAAACATGTCCAACTTTTTCCATTATTTGTGGTCAGTTGAACCTAAAAAATGTCAAAAGTGACCCAAAAATGCCAACACAGAACATTGCAATTAAAATCAAAACTGGAGAATAGAGTGACCTTCACCCAGAGGAGCTGGAGCTTGGATTTGTCTCACTAGAAGGTGTTTTTTTTTTCTCTAGTCCGTGGTGCTAGGCTCCTCCTCTCTCATGTATTCCTATCTGGGACATGCAGCCCGTGCTTACCTCAGCCAACCCTCGTGTCCTGGACTTTACCCCGCCATACTCAGCAGTTTCTACCCTGAGCTCAGATTCCACAGCTTATTGTGTCTGGAGACACGGGACAGGCTCTGTAGAGGAACGCGTATCTAAGAGCGGGTGGTGTGATTGGGTGACGTCATTGTGGAGGGTCTGTAATTAGGAGACCACACTGAAGAATTAGGTAAAAGGTGAACGTGAAAGGATGCGTTCTTATGTATTCTGTGGTTGTTCTTTAACCCCTTAGAGGTATCTATGGTCATAACTTAAAAATAAAATATATTTCTATTAGGGATGCACCGATACTGGTTTTTCGTTGCTCTCGGTACTGATCAATACTGAGTACCAATACCGGTGCTTCCGCTGCCATGGAGCCGGCTTCCCGGGCAATCTGATTGCCCGAGAAGCTGGCTCCATGTTGTCTGGCCGACTTGATTGTGCTTGGCCGGGATACCGGCTTCCCGGCCAATCAGCATGGAGCTGGGTTTCTGGCCAATCAGGAAGCCGGGAGGCGGATCATTACTCGCCGCCCAGCCTTCTGATTGCACGGGAAGCTGGCTCCATGTTCCCCTACGGCTCCATGTTCCCCAGGCGGTCGCTATTGGGCCCGGGCACAGGGGGGCCCGGCCAGGGCCGCCTGGGTTGCTACGGCATGTAAGGGTGCTGACTGTCACAGACACAGCTCAGCAGCGGCCACGGCGCATTTCCCCTCATAGCCGCTGCGGAGCTGTGTCAGTGACAGCCAGCCGCTGCAGCAGATGAGGGCGGTGTTCGGAATGGAGGAGGCGGGGCCCGCCTCCTCTTACATCACTGGCCAGCGACCTAAGAGCAGGTGGGGCCAGTGATGTAAGAGAAGGCGGGGCCCGTCGATAGCAGAGGAGGTGGGGGACGGAACAGGAGTCGGGGCCCAGTGACCACAGAGGCGCTGACAGCTAAGAGATCTCGGACCCTGCAGAGCCCACTATAGAGAGTCTATGGTGGGCTCTGCAGGGTCATTCTCAGCTGGGGCTCTGCAAGCGGCATGACTAGCAATCACGGGGCCCCATACAAAATTTTGCTATGGGGCCCTGTGATTTCTAGTTACACCCCTGCTTGTGAATATTCACTTCCCTGTGTTACAACTATCACAGAGCCTGCTGTCTGAGCTCCGACTCTGAACAATGTAACATTATCAATAAATTATCTGCAGGGACTTCTGCGCTCGATTAATCTAAGACAACTGGGCGTTTCTCCTTAGAGTAACATTATCATTGCTTGCTGGAAGCAATGCATGATGGGATATGAAGACTTGAGCAATGGAGATTGCATCACATCAAGCAGCAGAGAAAGAGACGCAAAGCACACTGGGAATACAGGAAGTTGTTGGAAGTTATGGGCCGGCAGAAGGCGGCACTCACTACATTAACCCCTTCATGACTGAGCTCCTTTTCCGTTTCTGTTCATAAATGTTAGAAATGTTTTATAATAATTATAGTATAAAAAAATTTATTTATATATAATTTTTATTTTCCTAATTTTGTTTTACACTTTTTTTTGTCAGTTTATATCAAGCAGTCACTATGACTGCTTGATAAATTGACTTTTCTAATTTTTGGCTATTTTTAGGCTGCTCCAAACTTAGGAACAGCAAACAATAACCTTAGAGACTAATCCTGACAGTGTGTCAGATTCAGATCTCACTGCCTGGTTCACACCTGGGCGTTTTACAGCGCGTTCCTGCGCTCTGTAAAACGCTCAACATGTGAAAACCAATGATTGCCTATGGGCATGGTTCCCACCTGGGCGTTTTACAGCGCGTAGGAATGCGCTGCAAAACGCCCTACGCCCAAAGAAGTACAGGAGCTTCTTTGGGGCATATTTGCCGCGCGTATCCATTGGGATGCAGCCAGGTAGCCCTCGGAAACGCACGAATCACGGTAAAAACGTGCGGCACGAAACGCGCGATGAACGCGTATTTTCTATACGCCTAAGTGTGAACCCATAAAGGAGAACTATGAGGGGGGTGCTTTTCACTCACCTCATAGTTCTAGCTGACCTGTGACAATGAGACTGTCACAGGTTGGCTCAGTAGATCGGGAGGTGAGCGAACACATACCGTCGTTCGCTCACCTCTCGATCCTGTCACGGCTCTCTGCCGTGACAGGGGAGGGGCTGGATTCCCCCCTCCCCGCTCCGATCCGCCAGCGCTGACTGGCGGAACGGACGGGGGAGGGTACAGCTGGCTCTGCCTTTAGATAGGCAGAGCCAGCTGTCAGTCACGCAGCTGGGTGGATCCCGGCTAGTTTGTGTCCTCCCGTTACCCTAAGGAGAACTATGCGGAAAAGCCTTAACCCCATAGTTCTCCTTTAAATTGACATTAAACCCTCAGAGGGTTTAATGTCACTTTAAGGTTTCTGATCCTGCCCAGATGATCAGAAGTGATACATTGTAACATTGTGCCTGAAATGTATCATAAACATCGGGCTATTGAGCTGTCAAAACGAATAGCAGAGAGGTGACTCACTCTGCTATTTTCAGCTGTCAAATACGGGATCGCTATCTAGCAATCCCGTATTTGCATGTAACGGTGGAAACCAGCCCCTCCCCTGTCACGGCAGAGAGCTGTGACAGGATCGAGAGGTGAGCGAACGCCGGCATGTGTTCCCTCACCTCCTGATCTACTGAGCCGACCTGTGACAGTCTCATTGTCACAGGTCGGCTAGAACTATGAGGTGAGTGAAAAGCACTCCCCTCTCCCCTCATAGTTCTCCTTTAATTACAAAAGCTTAACTATTTCATTAATGAATGCCTCAATACTAACCCATCCATTAATGACTGGTAACCGCTGATAATCAGCGGTTACCGCCATTACGGAGCCTTAAATAAAGGTGTACGTCTCCCGTCACGAAGGGGTTAAAGGGATTCTTTTCAATTAAGCTTTGATTGTATTATCAGAAACAACTCTAGTATGTATTCCTATTACAATGCTGATGTCATAACAGGAGGTGGATATGCTGGGACTTTACAACTCCTTTAAATAACAGAAGTCTTCGGAGTCCAGGTGCCCGGACCAAATTTGGCAGCTTCAGCAGCATTCAGTTAACATGGCAATACCTAAAATTTTTTACTTCAAGGACATATTGTGACGGTTACACTGTCGGCTCCCACTGCTCCCACCAGAATGTGATATATGATAGATTCTCCCACACCATGCACATAGAATTTTCAACCCGCGGGACAACAATCTAAGTACCAGCAGACTGTAAGTGATCATCACTGGGGCAGTTAACCTTTATACACATACCTTGCTGTCCCTATGAAGCACGATGCCATTGGTGCAGTACTCTCATAAAGAGAGTCCCTACTAACCCCTATACACCCCGTGGCTTTCTATTCTCGTTCTCTGAACCCCCGCAGAGATTAATTACCCCATTGGGGGAAAATAACTACTTGCCATTAAATGCGCACTAGAAAACTGGCGACATCTGCTCGAGGGCACCACGCTCACCATTACAATCTACACGGACCACCAAAACCTACAGTATTCGAAGACCAACAAAACGCTACCCTCAGGACAAATCAGATGGAGTTTTTTCTTCGACCGGTTTGGCTTTGTCATTACTTACAGGCCGGGGCCAAAAAATGGCAAGGCCGATTCGCTCCCAAGGATACCACCGCTACACCCATTTCCATCATTCCTGAAGACAAAGTGATCTCTGCCACAATTAATTTGAAGGAACAACTTAGGGAAGTTCTACGTTCTACTGCGGACTCTTCACCGCCTCACCTTGTAAAGGATCGTGAGGGGCTTCTTATGCAAAGATGCAAAACTTTACGTTCCCGCTTCGATGCAGGTACAAATTCTCAAATTTATCTCCACTGGCTTCCATCCCCCGCCTCCCTCTGCCAATCCCTCCACTGGCTTCCATCCCCCGCCTCCCTCTGCCAATCCCTCCACTGGCTTCCATTCCCCGCCTCCCTCTGCCAATCCCTCCACTGGCTTCCATTCCCCGCCTCCCTCTGCCAATCCCTCCATTTAGCTAAATGTTATTTCTGGTGGCCAAATATGTATCATATCTACTTGCAAACATGACAAAGGACGACCCTATGGACTTCTAACCAATCTCCCTATACCTAACAAACCCTGGGAAGTAGTGTCCCCGGATTTCATTGTGGAACTACCGGTACCTCCTTCCTGGAATCATGACACTATGCACTGAGTGGCCAGATTATTATGACCACCTGACGTTTGTAGGCAAATTAGCTATAATTTGGCGCTGAAGTTGCTGGAGGGCCGGACCATTATAAATAGGGAAGCAGGTTGGTTACCACGACAGTAGAAGTGATTTGTTTCTGAAGATACGGGGAAACAACGCGATTTAACAGCCTTTGAACGTGGGATGATTGTTGGCGCTCAGAGCCATGGAGCGAGTATCAGCAAAACAGCAGAATTCGTTAAATGTTCAAGAGCAGCTGTTGTTAAAGTGTTTAAAGACCGGACTGTCAGCCGAAAATCTGGGTCTGAACGTGCGAATTGTGGCCGTCAGCGACTAGTCAATGTTAGGGCAGAACGGGGGAGGGGAAAGACTGGTACAAGACAACAGAAGGGCCACAGTGCCGTGTCAAATTCCTCGCATCACCTTTCATCATCTCGTGGACTCAATGCCAAGAAGAATCGCCGCAGTCTTGAAGGCAAAAGGTGGCTCAACGAAGTACTGATGAGGTGGTCATAACAATCTGGCCACTCAGTGTACTTGTCGTTGTAGATCTTCTCACAAAGATGGCACATTTTGTGTCCTTTACAAAAACTACTCAACTCACAAGAAATGGCAGAAGCCATTCTTAACCATGTCGTTAAATGATATGGGTTGCCGAACCAACTCATTTTGGACCGTGGAACACAGTTTGTTTTCGAAGTTCTGGAAAGCCCGGTGTACACATCGATCATAGACTCTCCAGTGCATATCACCACCAGACAAATGGGCAGACTGAGAGAATAAATTAGTGTCTGGAACTATACTTGCGTTGCCATTGCACTTACCTGCAGGATGACAGGATGGACCTTCTACCCTTAGCCAAATTCTCTTATTATTTTATTTGTTACAGGTATTTATATAGCGGTGACAATTTTACGCAGCGCTTTACATATAATAATGCTACTAGTTCCTCCTCTCAAACCACTCCCTTGTTTCCCAATTATGGGTTCCACCCAAACCCTCTGCCTTCGGCTCTTCTTCTTACCGGCAACCCCGCTACCTATAATTACTTGGACCGCCTGATAGGAACTCATGAGGTACTGAAAACTACTATTAAAAATGCACAAGAAAGACAAAAACTTTATGACGACCTCAGAAGAAGTGAGCCACCCCCACTACCGAGTTGGGGATTTAGTCTGGTTATCAACCAAACATGTTAACTTGAAAACACCTTCCAAGAAACTCAGTAGGTTGTTTATTGGTCCTTATCCCATTGAGGGAATCATAAACCCTGTTACAGTACGGCTTCCTTCCATGAGAATACACCCTACGTTCCATGTCTCTCTTCTTAAACCCCATCATCCAAACTAGGGATTCACCGATACCGATGCTAGCATCGGTGTCGGTGCTGATACCGAGCATTTGGGCGAGTGCTCGTACTTGCCCAAATTGCTCCGATGCCTAGCCTTTATCAGGAAGCCGGGCAGCGCGTCATTACACGCTGGCCGGCTTCCTGATTGGCCGGGAAGCCGGCTCCATGGGAGCATGGAGCCGACTTCCCGGCCAAACAGGAAGCTGGGTGCCGTGTAATGATGCAGCGTCCGGCTTTCTGATTGGCAGGGAAGCTGGCTTCATGCTCCCTCGTCATCTCATGAGGAGGGAGCATGGAGGCAGCCTCCCGGCCAATCAGGAAGCGCCAATCTCATGACGAGGGAGCATGGAGCCAACTTCCCGGGCCAATAAGGAAGCCGGGCAGCGTGTAATGATGCAGTGCCCGGCTTCCTGATTGGCCGGGAAGCCGGCTTCATGCTCCCTCGTCATCTCATGATGAGGGAGCATTTAGCCGGCCTCCCGGCCAATCGGGAAGCGCAAATCAGGAAGCCGGGCACCGTGTAATGATGCAGGGCCCGGCTTTCTGACTGGCCGTGAAGCCGGCTTCATGCTCCCTCGTCATCTGATGACGAGGGAGCATGGAGCCGGCCTCCCGGGCAATCAGGAAGCAGGGCGCCGCGTCATTACACGGCGCCCGGATTCCATGATTGGTCAGCAAGCTGGCTCCATGCTTTCTCATCACATAGTGACGAGAAGCATGGGACGGCTTTCTTGTTAATCGGGAAGCCGGGTGGCGAGTCTTTACACGGGGCCTAGCTTCCTGGATGGGACTTCCTGTGCTCAGTCAGTATTTGGTATCGGCGGGTACCGAAAAAAAATATTGGTACTCGTACTCGGTACCGAAATACCGGTATCGGTGCATCCCTAATCCAAACACCTTCCCCTAACAAGGTGCCCCCTGTTCCGCCACCAATAGATGTACAGGGGGAAGAAGAGTTCTGGATTCCGGCAAGTACAGGAACAAATTACAGTATCTCACCAGATGGAAAAATGATGGGTCGCAAGATGACTCGCGGGTAGACTATGCCGATGTTCATGCCCCAAAGTTGCTGAAACAATTCCATTTGAGATATCCACACAAACCTTCTCCTTCCCGGAACTCCAGGGGGTTCCCTCAAAACGGGGGGGGGGGGGGGGGACCAGCAAAAAAAAACACGCCTTTTTTTTTAGACGGCGGGAGATTCAATTGCTCGGCGTTCTAGTGTGGAAGTGAACGTTGAGCAATTGTTCTCCTTCGTCCTGAACCTCCTGAACAGTCCCGCAGTCCTGGGTCTCCTACTGCCTGTGTGGTGGCAGGTGGATTCCAATACCGGCGCTCCGTCAAGCTACAAACCCGTAATCAAGTATTCTGCAATCACTATACCGCGGAATTGTGTACTACTCTCCTCATCAGAACTAGTCATTCTCTGATGTTGTTGGTGATACATTTCCCTTACGGTTTGCTCTGTATTGTGGCCATAGACTTTTGAATTAAGCGCCATCATATAGCCGCTGTAGTCAGGCCCGGATTCCCCACAAGGCCACCGAGGCCCGGCCTCGGGGCAGCAGGGCGCAGAGGGGCGGCAGCGGTGTCCTTGTGGGGACGTTGCCCTCTCTACATTCAGTCCTGCTTTGCACAAGCCACGCTAAATGTAGAGTGAGGCAGACGATTACATGTGAAATCGGAGATGTCACCGAGATGACATGTAAACCATGTTCATAAGGACTAAACAACTACTTGATACATACCACCTTAAATTGAACCTTGAGCAGTGCTATTGATAAATACAACTTCGATCTAGTGGGAAGAGTATTAAGTGCAATCCTACAGATCCCATCAGACCCCGTGTCTATTCGGAGCGTTGTTCCTGGCGTTGCATTATTTACTCTCTGTTGGAACTTGTTAATAGTTACCACATATCACGTGTCATAGTGATACATGTTGTTATGCGAACTGTATGATGAAATACAGCAGCACTAGTGGTGATAAGGCTACTACCTGAACCACCTCCTTTCAAGAGAAACCGGTATTTTGTGCATAGTTGCTCCGCAGCTGCGATCCATCGATACGACACAAATTGCTCAGTTGTTACAGAGAGTGAGCGTAAAGAGCCCAGTAGGGTCAGGAGAAAATATTTAATTTGCAGAAACAGCAAAACAGCTCTGGAGGCCGGGTGGTTCCTGGTTTGAAGCATTGGGAATGGTAAAACTCCTGTCTTGGAGCAGAAGTTTTCAACTGAGCTCAGGGAGCTGGAGAGCCAATGCTTGAAAGCGATGGGATTGGTGTAGCCTGGCAGGAACAATAGTTGCCGTAAATAGACATCAGGGGAGAGTGGGGCGACACCCACCCCAAAGGCCGTTTGAAACCATCCCACATTTTCTGGGTATGTTTGATGATGATGTTGAAATGAAA
>NW_017308825.1:74095-76989 GCF_000935625.1 Nanorana parkeri | reverse complement strand
CACTGGCTTCCACCCCCCGCCCCCCTCTGCCAATCCCTCCACTTGCTTCCATCCCCTGTCTCTCTCTGCCAATCCCCCCACTGGCTTCCATCCCTTGCTCCCCTCTGCCAATCCTCCAATGGCTTCCATCCCCTGTCTCTCTCTGCCAATCCTTCCACTGGCTTCCATCCCTTGCCCCCCTCTGTCAATTCCACCACTGGCTTCCATCACCCACCCCCCTCTGCCAATCCCTGCGCTGCGGGCCAATTACTAGTCTCTTGGAAGCCGTAGACACAGTTGTTATTAGGCGGTGTTTCCTTTTTTTTAGTACATGTGCCTTCAGGGACCCGCAAACCTGGGGTACAAAAATGTTGATACTGGGGTATGTTTTGTTTTCAGATAATATATTGGTTTATTTTTGTATTGAAGTTTTTGTATTTAAATTAAAGTGAACAAGTGGCTGCTGTGGCCTTTTTGAACTCCATACGATCTAGCGTGTTTTATTGTGGAAAATGGGGGGGGGCGTTCGTTGGGGGAATAGGTCACAGTGCGGAATGGAGAATGGTGGAAAAGACAGGATCCCTCTAAAGCAGTGGTTCTCAACCTGTGTAACCTCAGGACCCACATTTATCTTTGGTCATTGCACTGCAATGGAATGTACGACATTGTGGTATCGCGCATTCCGGTGTGGGGGCGATCGAACTGTGGGTGGGAGGTGCGTTTTGGGTGCCATTTAAAAGATCCACCCAGTTTCCCTACCTTATGAGAACTGAAGTGGATCATCAGCCTGGGGTCCAGTGTGGGCTGCTGTGCTGTGACGGAGCTCCATCCACATGTGTATTGCTTGTACAGCTCCCCTGTGTGCCCTGTAGAGGTGCCGGCAGCCAGAATGTGACATCACTCCGGTCCAGGCACCTCTACAGGACACGTGAAGGAGCTGTATGTATGGATGGAGCTCCCTCACAGCTATAGCTTCAGTCCATCTTAGCGCAAACATCGGGGCATTTTGGCAAGTACAAGTACTTGTTAAAATGCCCTGTTTTTTCCGCCCTCACCCTGCAGCGCCCTCAGGCGGCTGCTTGTCTTGCGGTAGCGCCGGGCCTGATCCCACCTCAAGCTGACACTCGGGGCCGGGCAGCATATTTTCAAAGGCTGTTTGGTGCGAGAACTGAGCGTGCTGCAAAAGGGGAAGGCTGAGGAGCCTCTCACCTAGAAAGTGGAAGGCACGTGGCGACCCACTGAACCCACCAGTTGAAAACCAAGGCTCTAAAGTACCCTTGTCATGGTAGTCTTCTATCTATTAGTTTAACCATTTGTCTGGAAAAAGGTCACTCCTTTGAAGACAGTCAAGTACGCATCCTAGACACGGAGGAGGACTGGTGTAAAAAAGGCGTGAAAGAGGCCATTTATGTAAAAATGGAGAAGCCAAGCTTGAATAGGGGGGGGGGGGGGGTGAGACATCTATTGTCTGCAACATACAATGCTGTTTTAACGCCTCTCTGGGCAGGTTAATGACACCTCCTAGCTCCAATTATGCAAATGAAATCAACACCTGGTTTTGACTGGTTGTGATGATGCGGATTGGAGCGACATTCACCATATTTATTCCCAGATAATGTTTTTTACAAGTCATTCTGAATTGAGAAAGCTGGTCGGATGTCCAGTGAAACGTCTTCAAGAAATATACAGCAAGTCCAGTTGCCCTGACTTATTTTTTTACCGATACATTTTTTATGAAGGTAGCTCTGTTACAGGAGGAGTCAGTGGCGTAACAATCACCATAGCGACCCAGGCGGCCGCTATGGGGCCCGGGGCAAAGTGGGGCCCGGCCAGATGCCGTGCGGGCCGCCTGGGTCGCTGTGGGATCCTCTGCTGGTGGCTTTCACTGGCGGCTGAAGACGAACACGCCGCTGTTCAGATCACTGACAGTAATCTGTGCAGCAGCGCGTTCCTCTCCGCAGAGTCAATGAGAGCCAGCAGCGGCGGTGGAGCAGGCTGGCCCGTGGTCGGCAACAGGGGAGGAGGCGGGGCCCGGTGACGAAGAAGGAGTCGGGCCCGGCGACAGAGGAGGAGGCGGAGACCATCAGCGACCGTGGAGGAAGAGGAGGCGGACAGGTAAGGAGTGCGACCAGCCCATCTGAGGGTGACCCTGGGCAGAGCCCACAATAGAGAGTCCATGGTGGGCTCTGCAGGTTCACCCTGAGGCGGGATCTCGAGTGCAAGGGGTATAACTAGAAATCACGGGGCCCCATACAAAATTTTGTTATGAGGCCCTGTGATTTCTAGTTACGCCCCTGGGAGGAGTTATGGAATATGGATAAGAGTTGAGAATTTGAGATGTATGAAAGTTCAGTTTGCAGTCGAACACCAGACAGATGTGCGTTGCTCCTTGGCTTTTTGTACCCATTTACAACTGGGACATTTGCAACAAGGCTTTACCAGGAATCCTCTATAGACCCTGGCAAGGGGGGGTGGGGCTGTGTTTTGTAAAATATGTAACCTTCCAGGAATACATAGCACAGTTATTATCATCAGACATAAGAATTGTATTTGGTACAATGGTAAAATAAATACCTTGCCCAGGTTTTCATACGATAAGCTGACAAATGGACAGATTTGTACATTTTGTAATTATTTTACACATAACAGTTTATAATTGCCGTATTTTTCGCTCCATAAGACGCACTTCCCCCCCCAAAAGGCGGGGGAAAATGTGTGTGCATCTTACAGAGCGAATCCCTATCTCCCGACGCCCGGGATATGCAGTTTCGGGTGCCGGGCGAGTAGTTTTTTTGTACATTTAGCCCTGCTCCTGACAAGCAGAGCTAAATGTATTGTGGGAGCCACTGCTCGTTTATTACAAGTGATCTAATTAGATCACTTGTATCAAATCGAGCAGCAGCGATCGCGTCCGC
>NW_017308825.1:67521-73234 GCF_000935625.1 Nanorana parkeri | reverse complement strand
CCCCCCCCCCCCTGTGGTTTTCAGGGGACCCGTGACCACGGCATAGGAGCTCAACATAGAGCCCCTAGAGCAGACGAAGAACGGAAAAGTGAACGTTTCCTTCACTAGATGACCAGCGTCTATTCCTTTAATGAATCAACCCAATTGGAAATAAACTGGCACGAGGACCTGATATCACCCTTGTTCTTAGTCCTGGACTGCAGTTACAAAGCAAGCGCAGACAGGTTAAATGTAAACAAAGCAACATTTACAACGGCCCAGCTCCTAAAGTACACCAAAAAACAGAGGTAAGAGGCTACTATATTTG
Organism: Nanorana parkeri; assembly: GCF_000935625.1. Taxonomy (NCBI): domain Eukaryota; kingdom Metazoa; phylum Chordata; class Amphibia; order Anura; family Dicroglossidae; genus Nanorana; species Nanorana parkeri. The sequence goes on along the minus strand of NW_017308825.1, from coordinate 72,927 downwards.
CACAGTTGCTCAGTGTCCTCAGCTGGCGTGGGGGGTGTAAAATAAGAGCTACTTGGAGTATGCAGGTGTACAGGCCCACAGTTGAATCCAAGTGAAGAGCCAAGTGTATCCCTGTAAATTGATGAGTTGTACTTTTACTGAACAGAGCAACGAAACTTCTATATCTCTTCCCACTAGGGCTGACCCTGTCGATCGGAGGGGGTAAAGGTTGAATCCTTATCAGAGTGAGCTGCGTTGTGAAAGACACAACTGATTGCCACGGGATCAGGAAACGAAGGCTCTGCCGGCATGGAGAACGCACAGCTCCGGAGCTAATCATGTCATGTTCATCCCCTACGCATATGGGTTACCAAAGAATCATTCGCTTCGCCTTCCCGCTGCTGCTGATATTCCTCTTCCTATACCTCAGCATCAGCAAGCTCCGTAAGTAACCTTCAGGGTATCTCTGCACTGGACACTGTTTGGTATTTGTAAGATTCAGCAACAATTTTGGAAACAATTGTCAACATTTTTCCAAGAAAAAAAAAAAAAAGCAGCTTTTTGTGACCACCGGAAACAGGGAATGTCCTTCAAAGCTCCTTATAAAGTAGGAAAGGGTTAGACCCAGTGGCGTAACAATCGCCATAGCGACCCAGGTGGCCGCTATGGGGCACAGTGGGGCAAAGGGGGGCCCGGCCAGAGGCCGAGCGGACCGCCTGGGTCGCTATGAGATCCTCTGCTGGTGGCTTTCACTGGCGGCTCTGAAGGAGAATGCGCCGCTGTTCAGATCACTGACAGTAATCTGTGCAGCAGCGCATTCGTCTCCACAGCCGCTGCTGAGTCAATGAGAGCCAGCAGCTGCGGTGGAGGAGGCCGGACCCGGCAGTGGAGGAGGAGGCGGGCCCATGGTCGACAGCAGGGGAGGAGGCGGGGCCCGATGACGGAGGATGAGGCGGGGCCCATCAGCGAGCGTGGAGGAAGAGGAGACGGACAAGTAAGGAGTGCGACCAGCCCACCTGAGGGTGACCCTGCAGAGCCCGCCATAGATAGTCTATGGTGGGCTCTGCAGGGTCACCCTCAGGTGGGCTGTGTGGGATCTCAAGTGGGCTCTGCAAGGGGTATAACTAGAAATCACAGGGGCCCACAAAAATGTTTGCTATGGGGCCCTGTGATTTCTAGTTACGCCCCTGGTTAGACCCTCAAGGTTCCCTTCTCTGTGTCCCTATATGGGGAGATTTACCCCTTTATTTGCAATGGTGACCCATGCTCCTGGAACTGAAAGCCAAAATGTTTCGGTGAGGGTCAATCTTCTATTGGGGACACCTGACCCGGGAACTAAGAGGGGAATTCTACTTGTTTTTTGCCTCTGGAAGTGTTCCAGATTCAAAAATGGCAAAATTCCCCCATAATAATCCCATGTTATATTTCATTATAAATCGTTATCGCTTTGTGGTTTCTTACGGTAACAGTATTAAAGTGAAGGGATGAAGGATTTTTCCAACATCTCCAATTTTTCTGGTTTTTGTAGGAATCATAGTCAACTATCTGTATGTACTTGTTGGTGTTCCTCAATCTTGACGTGTATCATGTCCGTCACTTGCTCTTTGAGTTGGCTCCAGTAGGGTTGCTAGAGGTGACATTCTGTGTTATGGATATTTAATGACCTAGCCAATCAGCATCCTTGGGGGATCTACTAATGCATGCTGGGAGAGTTATTAAAGATCTGAGTATCACGTATCTCGATGGGCACCTAAGATGACGAGGGCGACCTCTCTTGCTGCTTCAGTCCAAGCACCCCTTGGTAGGAGGACAGGAAGTACAGGGACGAATGATGCTACTGATGTTATTGGAACTTGTGAGTGCAGTTGTCTCATGGCTGGGGGGTGACAGGAAATGCAGATCATTGTTGAGAAGAGTCCAAGAACAAGCTAGGGTCAGCAATAGTCGGGTGGGACAGTACCAATATGGAAGACAGAGATGGGTCAGGTCAGCAACTTGCAGTCAACACAGAAGCAGGACAGCAAGCCCGGAGAGAGCCACAGGAGAATCAAGAGACAAGCTGGGTCAGTAATAGAAGATCAGAAGCAAAATCGTTCTGCTCCTGGGATGACTCTGGATTGCTCCCTGACTTTGATTACTGTCTGCCATATTGGTACTGTCCCACAAAGTACAGCTGAAGATCTCTGGAGTACTGGAGTCATGCAGGTCTCAGTCCTAAATAGATCACTTGACCATGCGTTCATACCTGCGCACAAGCTGTAAGGCATCCCTGCACACAGATGCACGGCCATACACAATTCTATTCACAGGAAATATGCACCCGCTCATGTGCAGGTGCTCGTGCTGAACTTCTGCTATGTAGGCTGGCTTAATCTTCCCTCCTGGGCTTTTGTCTAGCATGGGTGCAACTGCAAGAATTACCTTGATACCAGGACTTTGCGCTTGGGATTTAGAATGGTGCAAGGGTCTCCCCTCCTGGGAGGTCCACTGGAAGAAGCTGGCTGCTACCAGTGTTCTTTTTATGGGGCTAGAGGATGCTAACTGCATTTGGCACCGCGCCCCCCCACCCATGGAGATGGTGAGTGAACACTTAACCCAGGAAGCTTTCCATGCTGTTCTGCCTTGAAATACAAATACTGAGATACCACTAGAACTTCGCTTGTCAAGAAACCACATTACAAGCTTAAAGGAGAACTATGGGGTCAGGGCTTTTCCCTATAGCTCTCCTAAGGGTCAAGGGAGGACACAAACTAGCGTCCTCCCGTCACCCAAAGCTCAGTATACCGCGAGCTGTAGCTGTAGACACCGCAGCCGGGACGGATCCTGACATTACTGTCGAGATCCACCCAGCTGCGGGATTGACAGCTGGCTCTGCCTATCTAGAGGCAAAGCCAGCTGTGTCCCTGCCCCCTCCCCCAGTCCGTTCTGCCAGTCAGCGCTGGAGGATCGGCGCGGGGAGGGGGGGGGGAATCCCTGCAGCGCGCTGTGAGTGACAGTCACGGCTCTCTGCAGGGACATGATCGAGAAGTCAGCGATCGACGGTATGTGTTCGCTCACTTCCCAATCTATAGAGCCGACCTGTGACAGTTTCATTGTCACAGGTCGGCTCGAACTAAGGCCCCATTCACACCTAGGCGTATTGTAATATGCGCGTCTGTCGCGCGACCGTCACGCGGTTTTTTTACCGCGATTCGCGGTAAAAAAGTTGCGCGACTGTCGCGCGATTCCAAAGGCTACTTGGCTGTATCCAAATGGAAAACGCCCTACAAAACGGCCCAAAGTAGTCCCGGGACCTTTTCAGGCGTGGGCCGTTTTGTAGGGCGTTAGGGACGGGCGGAAATACGCCAAGGTGGGAACGAGGGCATTGACTACACTGCTATTTATTTTTTTGACCGTTTTGTAGCGCGTTCGTCGAGCGTAGGACGCGCTACAAAACGGTCAGGTGTGAATGGGGCCTAAGAGTCCATCCAGCATAGAGATGGGAGGGACCCAGAAAGTCATGGAGTAGACCAGAGACATTAAGGTATCCTGTGCTCTATCTACCCTCCTTCCTGTACACCAGTGGTTCTCAACCTTTCTAGGGCCGGGACCCCTTGGTAACATTTGCCAAGTTGTGGTGACCCCCAACGGTAAACTTTAGAGATGACGCGGCTGCTGCGGCAACATCTGGCGGCGTGGCGGGAGAACTGACACTGCAGCGCTAGGAAAGGGCTGAGGAGGACTCTCACCTAGCACAGCAGAAATCACACAGCAACCCACCGGTTGAGAAGGGGACCTGATGGAGAACTTCAGGTCCCCTTTGCTGATTGGCAGCAGCAGAAAGCGGGTGCAATAACTAGTTTGCTATTGGCTATTGCAAAGTGAAATAGCCAATAGGAATCTAGCTATGCATTCCTATGGTGTTTTTTTTTTTCTGACTGACGACGTCAGAAAAAAAAAAACAGAGCAGAGAAAAGTTTACTCTGTTCGATCGAGCAGACTAAACCTTTCCAGGAGAAAGTGTTTCTCTCCCGGGCTAGGCGACCCCCGGCAAATCGTCATTCGACACCCGACGGGGTCGCGACCCACGGGTTGAGAACCGCTGCTGTACATCTTACCGGAAAACCACATGGGTCTGGTGCTGAAATGACTGCGAACGGCGCTGCTGAGATCAACGTAAAGACAAGATGTCACCAGCACACCGAGGTTACGTGTGAAAGCAAACATCTTTTACTGATGCATATTGTCAAAAGGATAGCAACCTGCATCTTATCTTTACACGTCGGTCAATAATGTTCCCTTATTGACCGCAGTTCATGAGTCCATTCCTGGATAGTCGGTGAAAGTGATGAGCTCCAGTGCTTGGGGATAACTGAACATGTTGCAATAAAAAAAAAAAGTGGATTTAATGTACGGTAAGTGGGTCAGCCAACGTCAAGTTTGGGCATGCATGTCATCAGCTGAGTCCGTTACCACCTCACCAAGGGGGCCTTTGTATCATCATCAGGCCCGGATTCCCCACAAAGGCCACCGAGGCCCCGGCCTCGGGGCGGCAGGGTGCATAGGGGCGTCAGCGGTGTCCTTGTGGGGAAGTTGCCCTCTCTAAATTTAGTCCTGCTTTGTACAAGGAGGACTAAATGTAGAATGAGGGAAGCCGATTGTTCGTTTACATGTGAACTCGGCGATGTCACCGAGATCACATGTAAACAGTGTGCAGCCTCCTCCCCCTTCCCCCTGCACTTCCCTCTCCCCTCTGGTTCCGTCCCCCGGGCTCTGCCGCCGAGTCTCTCCTCACTGCAGTGAGCAGAGCGGCCGGGTTAAAAGTAACCCTGCCGCTCCGTGCAGACAGTGAGAGGGGAGAGCTGTGCTGTGCTGTGCTAGAACTCCTGTATTGGAGGTGACAGGGTCACTAAAGAGAACCTGTCACCTCCAATTGCTATCACGCAGGGGATTCTTTTCTCCTTTGTGATAGCAATAAAGTTAGGTGGGAAAAAAAAATTAAATTGCTAAATAAAATAAAAAAAATGAATAAATAAAAATTAAAAAAAATTAATATGCAATAATAATTAAATAATCAAATAAAAAGGTGATTAGAAAGTAAAAAAAAAATAATAAGAAACAAATTATTAAAAAAATAATGATAAAAATTAAACAATAATAAGATTTAAAAAATTATAAAAAAGTAAATAAGATAAATAAAAATCTAAAAAAATAATTTAGTTGAAAAAAAAATCATTAAATCAATAAAAATAAAAAAATAAGAAGAAATAATTAAATAAAAAAGTTTTAAAAAATAAAGAAACAGTAAAAAAAAAATTGAAACTAACCCCGCCGCCCTGCCATCTGGTTGCCATTCTCCATTGATGGGAAGGGGGGGAGGGTGTTGCGGCGCAGGGAGGGGGGCGTATCGCGGAACCTGGCCTTGGGGCGGCAGGGAGAGTAAATCCG
>NW_017308825.1:57538-67390 GCF_000935625.1 Nanorana parkeri | reverse complement strand
ATTGATGGGAAGGGGGGGCGTATCACAGAACCTGGCCTTGGGGCGGCAGGGAGAGTAATTCCGGCCCTGGTCATCATTAGCGAATTCCGGGCACTCAGGGATTGGAGCTCAATATCATTTGCTACACTTAAGCTTTTCAACCAATGGTGCCAATGTACATACCTATTGTTTAATTGTAAGTGGGTTTTTTTTATCTTTTTGTTTCATGTACAGCAGATACTCCCCTTTATGAGTGCATTGAAGATGGGAAGCCATGTGCCAAGATGGAGAATGATGTCATCGCTAAGGAGGAAGTACGGGTGAGTCTCCCGCAGGGGTTGTGCTCATTGAGAGCAAAGAGTGACAAGAACAGAAGGAAAGCTCCTGGCTATGGAGTTCCCAAGCCCGGGCTATACAGGACCTCTGACTATTCCAACATCATCACTCTGTGCCACTCACCTTCCATTAGACATCAGTCTGGGCAAAGTGCTTGTCTATAAGACCTAAAAAGCAATCATGTCACCAGCACACCAATATTTCAAATATTGTCTATAAGACCCGACAGGCCTGGACACGAGCTCCTTGTGTGTCCACACACGCTGCACCTTCAACAGTCATCTCTCCTGGGGAGGGAGCCCTAACTGGCTAAACTGGATCTCTTTTGTGGGACAACCCTCACCTGTCTCTGATGTGTCTTACACCTACTACCATTTCATTGCTAAAACCCCCAAATACTTACCTAAATTTGTGGTCACACACGTGTGGACCTGGAGTCCTCTGGAATGCAGAAGTGAAGGGTTCTTTGTGCCTTTGTGTTGTGGACTCTTCCAGTGATGAGGTCCACTCATGCTCCAGAAGAGCAGCAGCATGATGATTCTACACCACGTACACCACCAGAACCGCCATACCATTCTACACAACCAGAACTACCATACCATTCTACCCAACCCACACCACTGGAACTACCATACTATTCTACACCACCCACACCACCAGAACTGCCATACCATTCTACACCACCCACACCACCAGAACTGCCATACCATTTACACCACCCACACCACCAGAACTGCCATACCATTCTACACAACCCACACAACCAGAACTACCATACCATTCTACCCAACCCACACCACTGGAACTACCATACTATTCTACACCACCCACACCACCAGAACTGCCATACCATTCTACACCACCCACACCACCAGAACTACCATACCATTCTACCCAACCCACACAACCAGAACCGCCATACCATTCTACACCACCCACACCACTGGAACTACCATACCATTCTACATAACCCACACTACCAGAACCGCCATACCATTCTACACAACCCATACAACCAGAACTACCATACCATTCTATACAGTACACACCACCAGAACCGCCATACCATTCTACACCATCTACCCCGCCAGAACTTCCATACCATTCTAAACAACGCACACCACCAAAACCGCTGCACTGGACTACAGTACCTGCACTGCCAGAAAGAGTCTCCAGTCTCTGACTACTCCTGTAGCATGTCCCAGTGCGCTGACAGTCACCTGTAGCATGTCCCCAGGTTCTAACAATTTTCTGCAGCATTTCCCTACTTCTGACTCCTCCGTCTCCTGTGGCATATTTTGGTCTCTGCAGCATTTTCTAAGCCTCAGGCTAACAGTCTTCTGCAGCTTTACCAGTGCTGAATGTAATGTGCAGTCCTCTAGTTATGTCAGAATGTCGCTATTGCTTGGTGTATTGGGTCTGCTTGGTGCCTCATGGCCCCACATGAACTAATAAGATGTTTTTCTTGAAAGGGAGATGAAGTCTCGTGTGAACCATTATAATGCCTGAGCATTTCATATCTGTGAGATAGCAATCTATGGCTGTCACAAAGTTCTGTCTTCTTACAACAGGAAAAGGGGGAGGAGTCCTTCAAAGAAGACTCCTCCTACCGGCAGGTGTTAGAAAACTCGATGAAGAACTGCAAAGGGAAGAACTTCCAGATTGGGAATATGATGCAATCATTTCATGAGTGTGTGACAGGTGACAATGAGATCTTACTGGAGCAATACTTAGACGGATGGAGAGAACTGATAAAGTGAGTTAAATATTATACATTCTACTTCACAGTGACACAGACAGGAGGGAGCTATGAGTCTGTCCTCCTCCTGCAGGGTGACACAGACAGAAGGGGGCTATGAGTCTGTCCTCCTCCTGCAGGGTGACACAGACAGAAGGGAGCTATGAGTCTGTCCTCCTCCTGCAGGGTGATACAGACAGAAGGGGGCTCTGAGTCTGTGCAGTGACACTTTCCACTTTTTTCTTAGGTTCATGGACTCGATGGGTTCTGTGTTCTCCTTTATCTCTCATGAAACAATGACCAAAATCAACATCCTTCAGGGATATCTGGACAGTGAGAACGGAATGAGCTACAAAACCATCAAGTCGATGATAACATACGAATTGGAGCACAAGGTGGTGAACTTTGAATACCTGCCTACCAATCGGGTGCCCTCAGGCTGCCGAACCCTCTTGCGCATGCATCGAGCCCTTAAATGGCTGGAAGTCTTTCTTTACAAAGTGGGCATCAGCCCCGGGCAGGGCAGGACTTCAGAAATGTGTGCCGAGGCCTATCACAAGACCTTGTCCCATTACCACAGTTGGTTCATCCGGCAGGTTGCCGAAGTGGCATTTTTGGCCCTGCCCCCTTTGGAGGAGATGTACAAAGTAGTATGTGTCCGGGACCACAAGGAAGCGAGAGTTGTCCTTTTGACCACTGTAGATTCCATAGTTAAGGTCTACAACATCACGCAGGAGCTCTATACAATCAATAACATGTTGGACCTACCATGAAAGCCAACTTTGAAAGATTTATATTCGTCCTGAAGTACTTTATTCACTTTATAAAAGCCCTTCTAGAATATATCAGACTTGGGTCACAATCAAGAACAAAGAAGCAAAAGATCGGTGGAAGGCCTCAATGTTCAACGGTGGTCTCCTGGCCGAATGAGGACAAGATGGGTTGATGCCAACAATGGATGTTAATGTTAATTAATATGAACCTGTCATGTCCATCAGAGTGTGAAATATGTTGTGGTACCTTCAGATACCTTCACATCAGTTCTTTTCAATACATGAAGAACCCCGGCCACACACCAGGAAGCCTTCACACACAAAAAAATGGTCATTACTGTTGATGATGCAGCCCAAAACTTGGTCCTCCATAAGCAGTTTTGACAGCCAGAGTCAGTTCCTCTGCATTTGAAGAGCCCAGAGCCTAAGCCCCAGGCCGTATATAGGGTTTGGGCTTTTCCCCCAAGTTAGCGTGGCCCTAAACTTACAAATTAAAGATGTACTATGTTCTGGGAAACATTTAGACACGTCAATTGAGCCTAAGGGGCACCCGGAAGAAACTGCCAGTCTCCAAGTTACCAGAAGTAGCTGAGCCTTTGACAATCCCACACTGTAGGCATACAGCTATGAAGCCCTAGGCAAAGGAGTGCCTAGGCACCCTCCCAAGGAAGGGAGGCACCCTCACGTGGAAGGGAGGCGCCCTCACATACCAGGAAGTGCAATGCTATATTTTAGGAGGCAAAACTAAAGGTCCCTTTTTCAGGGCAATGCTGAGGCAAACGTAAAGGAGAACTATGGGGTCAGTGCTTTTCCCCATAGTTCTCCTGAGGGTCACGGGGGGACATAAACTAGCGTCCTCCCGTCACCCTAGGCTCAGTATACTGCGAGCTACAGCTCCCAATATACTGAGACCGCCGCAGCCGGGACGGATCCCGACATTACTGTCTGGATCCACCCAGCTGCGTGATTGACAGCTGTCTCTGCCTATCTAGAGGCAGAGCCAGTTGTACCCGCCCCTCCCTCATCCGTTCCGCCAGTCAGCGCTGCAGGATCGGACAGGGGGGGGGGAATCCCTGCACGGAGCCGTGAGTGACAGTCATCGCTCTCTGCAGGGATAGATCGAGAAGTGAGCGAGCGATGGTATGTGTTCCCTCACCTCCCGATCTACTGAGCCGACCTGTGACAGTCTCATTGTCACAGGTCGGCTAGAACTATGAGGTGAGTGAAAATCTCTCACCTCATAGTCCTCCTTTAAGTAAGTGAAGACAAATTAAAACCGGCCTCTGTTCACACTTGTTAAGCTGTTTTAATCAGTTCAAATCAACAGGTTTTGTTTTTTTTTCTCGGAAATACTTTTTAAATGATACGAATAAAAAGCTGACCATGGTAAGCAGTGTTATGTGGTTTGTATAACTCCTGTAAATGTCACTTTTGCTGGACAGCTTGGCCTGGATGAAGAAAAATAAAAACAAAGTCATTTTTAAATAAAAGTCATTGTTAGATTAAAAAAAAAGATTTTATATACTGATACAATCATTACAGATATAATAAACACATAGGTGCCTGTTTATAAGCATTTCATAGAGCCATTTTCCCTAGGAATATACAGTATGTTCATTCTGTGCATACTTATTCCCTATGCTTCTCAGCTCCATCTAGAGGCCATCATGTATTATTACATCACATACTTATTCCCTATGCTTCTCAGCTCCATCTAGAGGCCATAATGTATTATTACATCACATACTTATTCCCTATGCTTCTCAGCTCCATCTAGAGGCCATAATGTATTATTACATCACATACTTATTCCCTATGCTCCTCAGCTCCATCTAGAGGCCATAATGTATTATTACATCACATACTTATTCCCTATGCTCCTCAGCTCCATCTAGAGGCCATAATGTATTATTACATCACATACTTATTCCCTATGCTCCTCAGCTCCATCTAGAGGCCATAATGTATTATTACATCACATACTTATTCCCTATGCTCCTCAGCTCCATCTAGAGGCCATAATGTATTATTACATCACATACATATTCCCTATGCTCCTCAGCTCCATCTAGAGGCCATAATGTATTATTACATCACATACTTATTCCCTATGCTCCTCAGCTCCATCTAGAGGCCATAATGTATTATTACATCACATACTTATTCCCTATGCTCCTCAGCTCCATCTAGAGGCCATAATGTATTATTACATCACATACTTATTCCCTATGCTCCTCAGCTCCATCTAGAGGCCATAATGTATTATTACATCACATACTTATTCCCTATGCTCCTCAGCTCCATCTAGAGGCCATAATGTATTATTACATCACATACTTATTCCCTATGCTCCTCAGCTCCATCTAGAGGCCATAATGTATTATTACATCACATACTTATTCCCTATGCTTCTCAGCTCCATCTAGAGGCCATAATGTATTATTACATCACATACTTATTCCCTATGCTCCTCAGCTCCATCTAGAGGCCATAATGTATTATTACATCACATACTTATTCCCTATGCTCCTCAGCTCCATCTAGAGGCCATAATGTATTATTACATCACATACTTATTCCCTATGCTCCTCAGCTCCATCTAGAGGCCATAATGTATTATTACATCACATACTTATTCCCTATGCTCCTCAGCTCCATCTAGAGGCCATAATGTATTATTACATCACATACATATTCCCTATGCTCCTCAGCTCCATCTAGAGGCCATAATGTATTATTACATCACATACTTATTCCCTATGCTCCTCAGCTCCATCTAGAGGTCATCATGTATTATTACATCACATACTTATTCCCTATGCTCCTCAGCTCCATCTAGAGGTCATCATGTATTATTACATCACATACTTATTCCCTATGCTCCTCAGCTCCATCTAGAGGTCATCATGTATTATTACATCACATACTTATTCCCTATGCTCCTCAGCTCCATCTAGAGGCCATCATGTATTATTACATCACATACTTATTTCCTATGCTCCTCAGCTCCATGTAGAGGCCATACTGTATTATTACATCACATACTTATTCCCTATGCTCCTCAGCTCCATCTAGAGGCCATCGTGTATTATTACATCACATACTTATTCCCTATGCTCCTCAGCTCCATCTAGAGGCCATCATGTATAATTACATCACATACTTATTCCCTATGCTCCTCCCCCTTCCCTATACTCAAAAAGTAAAGACTTATGTTATAGGGAACATAGAGACTTGGCAATTGTGCCTAAGCAGTGCACTGAATAAGCTGCTGGTCTCCAATTCACCCGAGACTCCGTCTTTATGTTCTGAGGCAGGAAAGCATGGAAAGGTTCCTGTGTAAACTTTCCACTCAGCCAATCACTGACCATCTCTCTCATGGTGGACAGGTGCAGCTTGCTTCATCTAGGCCAGAACAGGACATCACTTGCAACCAGCATGTTCAGGGTATCTTGCCAGGAGGGATGATTCCCGTAAGGCTCCAATCGGGGCCAAAGTCCTGGGGGACAGAGAGTTCAGACAGCATCGTCCTCACCAGGCAGAAGCTTAGGACGGAAGACCATGTGCTGGGAAGTGTCCCGAAATATTTTATACCTTCCCAGCCAGTTCACCAGGCCACCCCAGCCTGCTGATAGGCTGAACCATCAAACATCCATACCATAATGGCATGAGTCATCAAGCATCCACAGGGCAGCCATCAGGGGGGTACGGTCAATATTCATGTAAGGGGCCCGGGCAGCCGCCTTGGGGGCCCGCCCGGGTCCCTTGCATGATTATCGGCCGGCGGTGAAGGGCGAGGAGGCGGAGGCTTTGAGACAAGTTAGGGCCTCATCAGTGATGTCACTTCTGGCCGGTCCGGCGGCAGACGAGGCCATGTGTGCAGGTAAGAGGAGCTAGGAAGGAAGGAAAGGAGGGAGGGGAGGGATGCAGCTCTGACCAGCCCACCTGAGACCCCTTCAGAGCCCACCATAGACAGTCTCAGATGGGCTGTGCAGCATCTATAGTGGGCTCTAGAGGGTCACTCTCAGGTGGGTCCTGTGTCCATCGCGTCACTAAGCCCACCACGTCGTCACTAAGCCCTGCGTCCAGCGCGTCACTAAGCCCTGCGTCCAGCGCGTCACTAAGCACTGCGTCCAGCGCGTCACTAAGCCCTGCGTCCAGCGCGTCACTAAGCCCTGCGTCCAGCGCGTCACTAAGCACTGTGTCCAGCGGCGCACGGGGGGGCCCGGCCTAAAGCCGTATAAGGGGCCAAAAAATTTCTGATGGCTGCTCTGAGCATCCATAACACCGAATGTCACCTCTCTAGCACACCCTGCTGCAGCAAGCGCAAACCGCAAGAGACTGAGACACTACACTCGTGCAGACAAACTGGACTGCAGCTCTCTGCTTCCTACAGAATCACACACCATGGCAACCAATCCCGCACCCCTACAACTGGCTTCTTCACTCCCCAAAGTTTGACTCCACAGAGTTGAAGCAAAAAAGCAGGCATCCCTAGCAATGTTGTAAGGTTCGGTGACCTGGGAGTTGCAGAGCTGATACAAATCTACACAGCTACAGGAGAACTAAATGGGGGGAATGCCAGTCACACACTATCATTATACATGTATATAGCTCTGACATATACCACAGCGCTGTACAGAGAACACCGAGCCAGTCACATCAGTCTCTGTACAGAGGAGCTTAGACTCTAATGTCCCCTCCCCCCACAGTCACATCAGTCTCTGTACAGAGGAGCTTACACTCTAATGTCCCCTCCCCAAACAGTCATATCAGCCTCTGTACAGAGGAGCTTACACTCTAATGTCCCCGCACAGTCACATCGGTCTCTGTACAGAGGAGCTTACACTCTAATGTCCCCTCCCCCAAAAGTCACATCAGTCTCTGTACAGAGGAGCTTACACTCTAATGTCCCCTCCCCACAGTCACATCAGTCTCTGTACAGAGGAGCTTACACTCTAATGTCCCCTCCCACACAGTCACATCAGTCTCTGTACAGAGGAGCTTACACTCTAATGTCCCCTCCCCCCCAGTCACATCAGTCTCTGTACAGAGGAGCTTACACTCTAATGTCCCCTCCCCCCCAGTCACATCAGTCTCTGTACAGAGGAGCTTACACTCTAATGTCCCCTCCCCCCCAGTGACATCAGTCTCTGTACAGAGGAGCTTACACTCTAATGTCCCCTCCCCCACAGTCACATCAGTCTCTGTACAGAGGAGCTTACACTCTAATGTCCCCTCCCCCCCAGTCACATCAGTCTCTGTACAGAGGAGCTTACACTCTAATGTCCCCTCCCCCCCAGTCACATCAGTCTCTGTACAGAGGAGCTTACACTCTAATGTCCCCTCCCCCCCAGTCACATCAGTCTCTGTACAGAGGAGCTTACACTCTAATGTCCCCTCCCCCCCAGTCACATCAGTCTCTGTACAGAGGAGCTTACACTCTAATGTCCCCTCCCCCACAGTCACATCAGTCTCTGTACAGAGGAGCTTACACTCTAATGTCCCCTTCCCCACAGTCACATCAGTCTCTGTACAGAGGAGCTTACACTCTAATGTCCCCCCACAGTCACATCAGTCTCTGTACAGAGGAGCTTACACTCTAATGTCCCCCTCCACAGTCACATCAGTCTCTGTACAGAGGAGCTTACACTCTAATGTAAATCATTTTAATTCAGTATTTGTACTCAATAGATAAAAAAGAAACAAAGGATTCTCTGGGGCGTTTCTATGGATACATTGTGATATTGTTGTCATTATAATGCGATGCATCCCCTGATATAAGAACGGATACGGGAGCTGCACATTATACAGCGGTCTGGATGCAGGGGGGAGGGGAGGGGGGCGCATCTGCATCTACTTAGCTTCTGCTTCCAAGACTACATTTCCCAGCATGCCCTGGGGCAGGAAGGAAGCACCATGGGTTTAGCATCAGCTGCTGCTGTCTGTAGTGCCTGTGTCGTCTTAAAGGCAGCTGCATCCCACAGCCTTGGTTTTTTTATAGGGCCGGTGGGGGGAAGGGGAGGTGGAAGCTTGCCAGCGATATATGATGCCTGCCTCCAGAGCCGTGGCTAATCAATCTATAAAGGGAGACTACAGGGATTAGAATTGCGCCGCTGTGCAGGTGGCAAGGGGAATGAAAACACGGCGGCATCATCCGGAGCTCGTCACCCGGCTGCTCGATTCAAATCTCCTGGATCCGCCATTCCCGAGGTCCGGAATCCTGAAAGCTGCCCTCTTCTTTCTCCCTCCTCCGATGACAAAAAGCAAACCCTGCTGAGAAAATCTGCAGCGCGGAGGAGCTTTGAACCGGCCAGCGAAATCCTCCAACCGGAGACCGCCGGCGGCGCTGTCATTGATATTCACCGGCAGTCGTTTGTACTCGGGATCCGAGCTGAGAATTAACACTTTCTCGTAGCGCGGTTGTAACACCTGGTTTCCGGGAATTAGGCTCCACCAAAAGGAGGACAATGACGCTTGGCTCATTTGCAAGAGGCGCTTCGAAAAATTGCACCGCCTGCAACGCGAAAAGGTTATGCCGCCGCGCAGAAGTCCTTTTAGGATTGACCATTGGATGTTTTTAAATGGACTCTAGCTGCCCTTGCAGATCGAAGGGATATTTACGGATGGTTGTAAGCCCCATGGGCCTCACGCTCCCGGAGAGGTAGATAATTTTTGCCAAAATTTTGACACATTTTTTGGTCCATCGTTTGGTATTTTGTTGGATGCCAGTTTAAGGCGCTGAAAACGTTTTTTTTGTCGGTGATCGGCGAAGGCGAGATGGATCGCCAACGGGCCGAGATGCTGATAAAGATTGCCCAAGTGCGCCTGCAGTGTGGACGCACGGAAGATGCGCTGAATTACCTCTACCAGGCCCAGAGCCTCTACCCGACCCGTACGGCGGCTGGGCTCATACAGGCCATTCGAGGCGGCTGGTTTGAAGCCGAGCGGGCGTTCTTTGAGCCACCCCAAGGCCACTACAGCGGCGGCTGGCAAAACGGCAACCACTACGCGGGTTGCGGCAGC
>NW_017308825.1:41515-57220 GCF_000935625.1 Nanorana parkeri | reverse complement strand
TGCGGCAGGCCCGCGTTCCATCAGCATTACGAAGAAGACGAGGAGGAAGAGGAGGAGGAAGAAGAAGAGGAGGAAGAGGATGAAGAAGAGCGGGAAGAAAAGGTTCCCCATGGGTTTGCCGACACCGACAATTACTACAGCGTGCTCGGAGTCAGAAAAGACGCCAGCGAGGATGTGATGAGGAAGGCCTATCGGAAGTTGGCGTTGCGGTACCACCCGGACAAAAACAGCGCTCCTGGAGCCACAGAGGCCTTCAAGGTGAATGGGGCGGTGGGATGCAAGGGATGTGTGAGTATGTGGTGATGGATCTTTTAAAGGAGAATTATGAGGCGAGTGATTTTCATTCAGCCTCATAATCTGAGCCGACCTGAGACAATGAGACTGTCACAGGTCGGCTCAGTAGATCGGGAAGTGAGCGAACACATACCGATGCTCGCTCACTTCTCGATCTATCTGTGCAGAGAGCCGTGGCTGTCACTCACTGCGCACTGCATGGATTCCCCCCTGTCCGATCCTCCAGCGCTGACTGGGCGGAAGGGGCGGGCACAGCTCTAGATAGGCAGAGCCAGCTGTCACTCACGCAGCTGGGCGGATCCAGACAGAATTGTCGGGATCCGTCCCGGCTGCGGCGTCCCAGTATACTGCAAGCTTTAGCTCGGGGTATACTGAGCTTTGGGTCACAAGAGGACGCTAGTTTGTGTCCTCTCGTGACCCTTAGGAGAACTATGGGGAAAAACCCTGACCCCGTAGTTCTCCTTTAAGGTCATTATGATGTCAGGAATCAAGGACCTCCATGGGAAATTCTATTAGGGGCGGCCATAACTCTGCTTCTCCAAGAATCCAAAATTCCTTTCTTATAAGAATGTTATCACGCAGACCTACTTATGGAAAATGTACATGTAGCGATAACTCCCCGCAGGGAGCCGCTGTTTGCCCGGTCCTCATCTAGTCAGTCTAGGGGTTGATTTCCAGCCGCACCCATTAGCACTAACCACCCATAAATTGATGTCCACTTCAGTAATATGATGCTAATTAAACAGTTTATTGAACATCTTGCTTTGGGAGAGAGGGTATAGGGTCTAGGTGCACAGGCCTCCTTAGCTCCAGACTCACCGCATCTTATCTTTAAAGAAATACACATCCACAATCCATGAAAGAAGCCCTGACCAGGCTCTGAAGTCCTCATAGATCCAGGGCACCTCAAGAGCCTGCACTGGTCCTGGTTCTCTTTCCTCCCTCGATCTCTCAGGCCTCCTCCATGTTGGGAGCCCCAGGGGAACATCTTCCCTTACTTCAGCCACTGCCCACTCCCAGGCCTCGGCCTAGCCTGGGGGGCAGGCTGAACAGGACCCAGCCCTGATCCATGGCTGGCCCAGGAGAGAGAGAGAGCACATGGCAGCTCCCACCAATATATGTACACTAACCCAGCAGACACCACACTCACCCAGCAAGAAGCCCAGTGACTGGCTGCTGTACTGTACACATATTACAGTGTCTCCTATTGGCTGTCCCACTCCGCCCAGGGGGGGACAGACAAGGTTAGACACCTGGGAATCAACCATGTACTTGCTGCTACAAATCCAGCCAGGCTGTCTACAGTCCCGGCTACCACTAAATGCATGGTAGTCCCATCGCAAAAGGTGATGGGCGCTACATACATATACCAGCTTACTTAGGATTGCCAATACTGTTGAGTCTATCTCCATCGGTTGGCAGTAAGGGAACACCTAACGTCTGACGGTTGCTGCCCTGCCAGCTTCCTTACCTTACGCAATGACTCCCGGATCCTTTACCAGGGTAAGAGTACAGAACCCTGCACTTAAAGTGCACCTGTCAGTAACTTTACAAGTCTGCATGAATACATTCCTGACGTGTCACGTTATAAAGCAACGGTATCATTTTGCAGAAAAGTCACCTGCGAGCTCTACTCATGTGACTTTGCCTTGGTACATTCTGAAATGGGTGCACGCAGCTGTCAGTGTGCCTCCCCCGAGTAATGCTTTCCTTGCATTGTAATATCTTCTCTTACATTGGTGATCAGTGGGGAGCCCCAGTAATATCTTCTCTTACATTGGTGATCAGTGGGGAGCCCCAGTAATATCTTCTCTTACATTGGTGATCAGTGGGTGTTAGGGAAGGAGCAAAGTCCCCCTGTTTGCTGGATTGGAACCCAATAGCAGGGAACAATCCCAGAAGGAGAGTCCAGGCTGAGGTACAAGAAAGGATCATCCAAAATGCGTTGTCAGAGTACAGTCCGGGTCGAGGCAGGCAGCGAGTATCATAAACGGTGAGGCAAGCCCGGGGTCGATAACCAGGAGATCTGAATAGCAGGGAAGGAAGGCAGGAAACAGGAAATGAGGCGTTGTAGCTGCTTTGGGAATGGCAGAATAACTCAGCAACAAGTCTTGGCTCTGGCTGGAATTTAAACCCAGCAGGGGCCAGTGACGCCCCCGTTGTCTGGGCAACCAGGAAGCCACAGGTCCCTGCGAACCAATGGGATGACTGGGAGAGAAGGAGTGCTCTCAAGGCCCTCCCCGGCAATGACCAGCACCCGAAGCGACTAAGAAGCCACGGCAGTGCCACATGCGCATGTCACGCACGCACGCATGTCATGCGCTCATGTGTACACCTGCAGCACGCCGCCGGGCACCAATTTACCACAAAAGGACCCTACGATCTCTGTCGCACCCGCCGGACCCCAGGTAAGAGGGCACCATGGTCCCACGACAGTGGGGAGCCTCAGTAATACCTCCTCTTACATTGGTGGTCAGTGGGGAAACGCAGTAATACCTCCTCTTACATTGGTAGTGTGTAGGGAGTCCCAGCAACATCTCCTCTTACATTGGTAGTCAGTGGGGAGCCTCAGTAATACCCCCTCTTACATTGGTGGTCAGTGGGGAGCCCCAGTAGTATCTCCTCTTACATTGGTGGTCAGTAGGGAGCCCCAGTAATACCCCCTCTTACATTGGTGGTCAGTGGGGAGCCTCAGTAATACCCCCTCTTACATTGGTGGTCAGTGGGGAGCCCCAGTAATATCTCCTCTTACATTGGTGGTCAGTGGGGAGCCTCAGTAACATCTCCTCTCATTGGTGGTGTGTAGGGAGTCCCAGCAACATCTCCTCTTACATTGGTAGTCAGTGGGGAGCCTCAGTAATACCCCCTCTTACATTGGTGGTCAGTAGGGAGCCCCAGTAATACCCCCTCTTACATTGGTGGTCAGTAGGGAGCCCCAGTAATACCCCCTCTTACATTGGTGGTCAGTAGGGAGCCCCAGTAATACCCCCTCTTACATTGGTGGTCAGTAGGGAGCCCCAGTAATACCCCCTCTTACATTGGTGGTCAGTAGGGAGCCCCAGTAATACCCCCTCTTACATTGGTGGTCAGTATAGAGCCTCAGTAACATCTCCTCTTACTAGGGTTGCCACCTTTTCTTCAAACTAAAGCCGAACACTCTAGCGACGTGCAGAATTTTTTTTTGGGAGAATGAGTCGTGCCTTATTCATATGTAAATAGCACCACCCATTCATATGTAAATATCACAGTTGAGACAATTCAGTGGTGGGCCAGTAGCCCCTATCGTACTTTTGGTTGCCCCTGTCTGTCTGACATCTTGTGTCCGGGTTTCTGCTGCCATGAAACCCGAACACAGCATTCAAGACCCGGACTGTCCGGGTGAATCCTGGACAGGTGGCAACCCTACCTCTTACATTGGTGGTCAGTGGGGAAACCCAGTAATACCTCCTCTTACATTGGTGGTCAGTGGGGAGCCCCAGTAATATCTCCTCTTACATTGGTGGTCAGTGGGGAGCCCCAGTAATATCTCCTCTTACATTGGTGGTCAGTGGGGAGCCCCAGTAATATCTCCTCTTACATTGGTGGTCAGTAGGGAACGCCCAGTAATATATCCTCTTACATTGGTGGTCAGTATGGAGCCCCAGTAACATCTCCTCATACAATGGTGGTCAGTAGGGAGCCCCAGTAATATCTCCTCTTACATTGATGGTCAGTAGGGAGCTCCAGTAATATCTCCACTTACATTGATGGTCAGTAGGGAGCTCCAGTAATATCTCCACTTACATTGATGGTCAGCAGGGAGCCCCAGTAACATTTCCTCTTATATTGGTCATCAATGGGGAGCCCCAGTAATATCTTCTTATACATTAGTGGTCAGTAGGGACCCCAGTAATATCTCCTCTTACATTGGTGATCAGTAAGGAGCCCCAGTAACATCTATTCTTTCATTGGTGGTCAGCGAGCCACCTATTATGGTGCCTCTACTATAATGCTCCCCGGTATAGTGCTTTTCATCAGTATAGTATTAGAAAGTCCCATCAGTGCCACCCTGTCAACCTGTGCCACCAATTTGTCCCCCTCATTGACACCATCATGCCCTGTGTCAGAAGTACTTGCTTTCTTCCTCTCTACATATATAGAGCAGCACAGGGAAGCGGTGGCAAGACATACCTACCAGCTCTGGTTAGCTGGTCCCCACCAGTCCACCTCTCACATCATGTCACATACAAACACCCAGGATGAAAGATAGAGGAGGATCGCGAGGACCATATCGGCAGGACAAGAAGCTGTCTCGCCTCCACTTCCCTGCACCGTTCTGCATATGGGGGAAAGAGCACTTCTGATTGAGGGTCGGCAGGGATGTCAGCTACCTGGCACATGACATGACCTGTTGCTGACCACCAGGTTAGACCCTCTTTAATTTTTTACTTCTGTCTGGGGAGATTACCCTTTCTCTTTGTCCCGGTATCCATTGTCACCAATCGAGATACCCTGTTTCCCCGAAAATAAGACCTACCCCGAAAATAAGGCCTAGTACTATTTTTGGGAATTGCTAAAATATAAGACCTACCCCAAAAATAAGACCTAGTTGTGACCATTCCCAGGGCCGGTGGTGGCATAAGGGGGAACTTGAAGAGCCGCGGGAGAGAATCAGCGGTGTCAACGAAGCCGGCGCTAGAGGAAGAGGCGGCACCGGAGGGAGCAGAGCCGCATAAGCCGATGCTTCCTCTATAGCGCCGGCTCCTGTCACAGGCGGAGTGATACCAAATGTGCTCCGCCTGTGAGGAATCGATAGTGAAAGTGCGCTTCCCTCATTCTGGCCAGCGATTGGTTAGCAAATTGCTCTTGGAAAGGTACGGCACCCCTGATTGCCCTGATCACCACATTTTTGTACATGTAGACTGGTGTACATGAATAAGTGTGGATTGCTGTACATAAAAAAAAAAATAAGACCTACCCGAAAATAAGACCTAGTGTGTGTTTTTTTGAGCCCCAAAAAATATAAGACAGTGTCCTATTTTCGGGGAAACATGGTAGTAAGGGAAATCCTAAATTTCCAGTTGTTACCGGAACAGGTGAAGGTAAATCTTCCAATGGGGACACCAGTTCCCGTGACAAGGGAAATTTTGAGGGGATTTCCTCTTACTTCCTGTTATGTCTCCAGGACAGGAAGTAGAAGTAAAAAAAAAACAGAAAGCCTTTTAACCCTTCCCTGCTCTATCCAAAACTAAAGAACAGTTTGGGCTATCACAAACTTTAAGCTGGCCATAGAGGTTCCCATGTAACTATACAATCTCCTTCAACTGGTCCCTGCAGCCTCTTCTTCCCCTCTAAGACCCATGAGTGATCAAGTCTAATACAGTGTATTAGACGTGAGGATGCAGAGTGACATGCCACCGCTGCAGAGGAGGGAGAGAGAGGCTGTGCGGACCAGTCTAGCAGCTAGGCATGATTGAGGATTGCACCATTGGTTGAAAGAAACTCAGTGATTGGTTGCTGTACTGTACATACACTTACAGTGCTTCTCATTGGCTGCCCTACAATATAGCAGAGTCACGCTCCACCCATGGGGGTGTACAGGCAATGCCAGATACTTGGAATTAACCAGATAAATGCCACCATAATCCAGCCAGGCTGACTACAGCCCTGGCAATCACTAAATGTCTAGTAGCCACATCACAGAATGTAATGGGGGACTACACGAGCAAAGGTTGTGTAATGCTGGTTGGGTTCCCATAGTGGATGTCGTTGGAAAAGGGCAGAAGTATGTATTTTCCGGGCAGGCTACACTTAGGGAAGGGTGGGGGCATTAATTAAAGGAAAGCTCTTCTAAAGGTTTTATGAGATTTTAGTCAATGGGCTTTACTATGTTAATGATCTCTTTTAATGTGTTTTAGGTGATTGGAAAAGCATTTGCTGTTCTCAGCGATCCAGCCAAAAGGAAAGTATATGATGAGTCACAAAGCCAAACACAAGCATCCCCAGAAACCGACATGCCAACCAATGATGTCTTCGATATGTTCTTCAGGGGTCATTATTCAGCTCGGGCGGCTTACGGCTTTAATGGTCATCCAAGAGAGCAAAGGCAAACAAGCAGAGAGGAAGATGGTAAGTGGCAGAAGTGGGCATCTGGAGAAGACAGACAAGACATGCCAAGATGGCAAAGGGAGGAGATGAGGCATAACACCGAACAAGAATGGAAATGGAGAGAAGAAGCGTATAACGAAGGGAGAAGACAATGGCAGTGGGAGAGAGATCAGAAACAAGATGGAGGACAGCCAAAATGGCAGAAAGAAGCCAAGCGAGAACCAGGCAGGCCAAAAACTCAGCAAGAAAGGAGGCAGGAAGCTGAACAGACCAGCCCAAAGTGGTGGGAAAAGAAAGGCCAAGACAACCGAAAATCAAGGTGGCGTGAAGAAATGGAGAAACAAAATCTCAGACGCCCGAGGAGACCGGAGGAGGAAGAAGTTGGTCAGCCCAAAAACGCATACTCCGCTTTTATCCAGGTTCTGCCAGTGCTTATCCTCGTGGTGGTCTCTGTGGTGGCTCAATTGACAGCCAGCACGCCATCATACAGTCTCCATCCTAGACCATCTTCTGGCTTGACCATCCCCAGGGAGACCAGCAGCCGCGGAGTCCCGTACTACGTGGGGCAAAGTTTTCACACGCGTTATCGAGGTCCAGCTTTAGCAGAGCTGGAGAGGGCTGTGGAGAAGGAGTACGCAGAACAAGTCCAGGCCGGATGTTGGAGAGAGAAACAACAAAGGTCCGATCTTGCCAATCTGGCTCGGCTCTATAGGGACGAGAGACTAAGGGAAAAGGCCGACACTTTCAAGATGGAGAACTGTCGGAAGCTGTCTGACCTCATAGGTATACGCAGAGGTGGCTGAGGTGGAACATTCAGATTCAAATGAGTCCATCTACTCCATCTTCATGAGATCTTTGAATGATGACCACTTAGAACACTTAGAGATAACGGTACTTAATCTTTCTACTGCTCGTTAATATTAGCGCTAATGACTTTTTGCAAGCACTGGAGCCTCTAACCTAATAGGATATCTACAAATTGCCTGTCTAAGGGCCCATACTCACAGGCTTTTTATACCAGCCCTAGGAATGTATGACTATCCCTGTGAATAATGTCCATGGGGAAGTGTAGTAAAGGAACACTCCTGTGAAACGCAGAATTAACAAAAACAATGTCTTCTCAATGTCACTCCAGTTTCCATGTTGGCATCACTTTAGTACACCAGGCCCCCCTGCTCTGCAGATCCATCTGGTTCTTGGAAATTAAGTGGGTTATTCACTAAAGAGCCGAAGGATCCAGCTGTAGCTTCGGCTGATCCTTCGGCTCTCTTCGGCCGCCTCTGGCCTTCCATTCAGTCGAAACGAAGGGCTGCTGTACAGGCTATTCACAATAGCCCGTACAGCAGCCGAAGGCATGTGCATCGGCTCGACTGAGCCAAAGTGACAGCCGGAGCGTGGAGAACAGCCAGCCGAAAGGACGGTCCTTCTCCCTGCAAATGACAGCTGGGTGGAGCCAGCCGTGATCTCATGGCTGGCTCCGCCCAGTTGTGATGACAGGTCAGCACCCCCAAATGACCTGGGGACGCTGATCTGTCATTAAACAATAACAATTGGGCGGAGCCGGCCGTGACGTCACAGTTGTTCATTGGCCGGGACCTGCTAGAAGACTCTGGCAGGTGCCGGCCAATAGGAAACAGTTGGGCGGAGCTAGCTGTCACCGTTAGCTCCGCCAAAATGTTTTTCTTTTGCCGGCGTTTAAAAAAAAATATTTTTCATTTTCTTTTCTTTAAACTATTTTTATTTATTTTTTTCCTATTTTCTGAAATTTTTAAAATAATTTATCAACCTCTTTTTTTAAAATTAATTTCACTTATTTTCTATTCTGCTCGGTACCTCGGCAGAATAACCAAAGCGGCTCGGTGGAATTCGGCTATTCACCTACTGCCGTTCAGCCCCTATGAGAATAGGGGCGAACAGCAGCGAGTGAGCTTTCCCGGAGCTTCGGCTTAGCTGATCCAGATGTTGGATTGGCTGAGTCAAAGTCCTTCTGCACTTCGGCTCAGCCAAACATGTAGAGCATGTTCGGCTGTCCGAAGGCAGCCAATGTACGGCTGATTTTAGCCAATGAAATCAGCCGTACAAGCCAGAAGTGAATAGCCGAACGTTGTTCGGCTCACTTCACTTCGGCTCGGTTAACCACTCGGCTGCCTTAGGCAGCTTTGTGAATAAACCTCTAAGTCTCTTGAACTTCCAGTAATGTAACAAGCATCCAACTACCAAGATCCCAAATCCATCCATCTAAAAAGGTTGAAGGAAATCTAACCTGGCCCAAAACATCTCTAAAGTAATAAAACTGCTAACACGTAGAACCTTTTGGTGCCTTCAAATGCATGTGGTGTTGTTTTCTGTGGAGTGCACCAAGATCCTAGGCCAGTGCTACACACGAAACTTCAATTTCTCTGTGAGCAAAGATTCACCTTTGCCCCTCCCTGACACTAAACCCTGCCCCCTGTATTCAGTTATCAAATGCCCTAACTGGAGTTAGTAGTTGAGTTGAGGGCAGTAAAAGCTTTGGCAGAACGGGGGCAGAGATTAGAACCAGAAAGATGCTGGGCTTAATCCCAACATGGGCAGAAATCAAGGCCTCATGTATGGCCTTAGCCTAGGATGCAGGTGGGTCCCTCAAAGACAAGGCATTGATTATCACAAGTACTAAGATGCACCACAAGGTCCCCACAACAAGAACCCACCCAGGAGAGGCTTAACCTGGACAGCCATTGCACTAGGTGAATCGTAAGGGACTTATGATGTTATCACTGATCCTGCAGACTTGAGGACAAATAATAGAAGATGGCGAGGCTGAGATCTCTGAAACCTATAGAGTTACGGCTGTCCTGGGGTTTTGATCAGAGCACCAACCATACGTATGGTACCGTTAAGTCTCCTGGAAGAATGATGGCTATAACTCTGTGAGCTTTGATTGCTGTCCGTATCCCTGTTGGAGATCTTTCCTCACTTCCCAGCTGGTGGAAATATTCACACAGTGACAGTAAGATGGGGGGAGGAGGGGATCTCTCTAACGGAAACCTGAAGAGCAGCTAAACCCAACCGGGGTTCTTCTTCTTCCCCACTCTATGCAGAACTAAAACAAAAACTTTGGGCTGGATTTACACTTTACGTTATGTTTTAGGCTAGGACCGGTTCACTTTACTCTTACTCAAATTATTTGTTCAGCTTCAAAGCAACCTATTACCAAAAAATGATCTAAAACGTGAAACTGAGTTAATGACTTGATAACAGTTGCAAAGTTTTCCTTTAATGTTCTCTGGCTGGTTTTGCTGGTTGCATGAAGTTGTTTTTCAATGCTCAGAGCGAACAGACAATGGCCTTCTCTATTGGCCACAAGGGCTCAATGTTTGGCCCACCCAAAGGAGATGTTTTGAATGCAGAAGGAGCATTAAGGTTTGGACCACCCAAGGGAGATGTTTCAAATGCAGAAAGAGTCTGAAGGTTGGGAGCACTCAAGGGAGATGTTTCAAATGCAGAAGGAGTCTGAAGGTTTGGACCACCCAAGGGAGATGTTTAAAATACAGAAGAAGTTTGAAGGTTTGGCCCACTCAAGGGAGATGTTTCAGATGCAGAAGAAGTTTGAAGGTTTGGCCCACTCAAGGGAGATGTTTCAAATTCAGGAGGAGTCTGAAGGTTTGGACCACCCAAGGGAGATGTTTCAAATACAGAAGGAGTCTGAAGGTTTTGGCCCACCCAAGGGAGATGTTTCAAATGCAGAAGGAGTCTGAAGGTTTTGGCCCACCCAAGTGAGATGTTTCAAATGCAGAAGGCGTCTGAAGGTTTTGGCCCACCCAAGGGAGATGTTTCAAATGCAGAAGGAGTCTGAAGGTTTTGGCCCACCCAAGTGAGATGTTTCAAATGCAGAAGGCGTCTGAAGGTTTTGGCCCACCCAAGGGAGATGTTTCAAATGCAGAAGAAGTTTGAAGGTTTGGCCCACTCAAAGGAGATGGGAAATGGTGGGTTGAAGCACCCTCTGTCTTTTTGGAAGTTGACCAGTGAGGTTGCCATGTCTTGGTTCCTCTTCTTGCCAGTTCTCCTGGAGTTCTGAGTGTTCCAGTCCACCTTCAGGCATTCCCACGCCTCCTGCTGCGTCATCCATAAAAAAGAACAAACTAACGATCAGACTGGGATAACGGTAATCCATCATTATGAGCCAGAGACTTCAACTGTTTAACTGGGGACACATAAGAATCCATTGGGTGGTCTAACTCTCCAGCATCTTCCCAAAAAAATCTTGGTGGTGGTACGGAGTGGTCTGACACCCAAGAGTGGGCTCAGTAAAAATCCTGTGAGTACAGGCCCAGTTTTTCTTTTAATTCTGGATTTGTTAACTAGTCTTAGACCCGAGAACGGGACGCATCGGACGTATTTTAGTGAGACTTATATACTGTGAACTACATGCTACTGAACAAAGGAAGTGCCAAAACCCCATCCCGGGAACCTTCTCTGATGAACAAACATGACGTACCAACACCGTCCAGCAGGTGGCACCAGTAATATACGAGGGATATCTTTTATGTACATGTTCACTTATGTGAATTAAACATTATGTGCATTAAACATTAGAACCCGTACAGCGCTGTTTTCATTTAAAGCTGGAGGAACAGATGGTTGCTCGGGGCCCCCGGGCTCCAGGGGGGCATGGATAAGCTACAAGGGGTTCTGTCCTTTAATGGTGTTTATGGGTTTATTTAAGCTTTGCACAACGTCAGACCTTTATTGAGAAGGTGATCGGTCCTGGCAGGCTTCGTGTTCCTCTCACTGTATACATGATACATACACACGCTACACTTACCTGTAATCAGAGATGGTCTGTAGACACTGACCTTCATGCATGATCCCATTCAACTGGATGGGGGGCCCAGGAACTGAAAGCAACACGGCAGAGGCGTAACTACAGATCATGGGGCCCCATAGCAAAATTTTATTAGGCCCCCATGGCAACCCCTTTAAAATCAAGGACAGGTAGTAGGAGAGCTGTCTGCATAGTCTCTTCCTGTACATCTGATATCAACTCTTCTTGATTGGAAATGCCATAAGGGGTACAGGGTCAACAGCAACTTCAGAAATCACTCATGGGGCCCCCTTCCATCCCAGGCCCCATAGCAGCCGCATGGGCTGCTATGGCTATTGTTACGCCCCTGCAACCCGGGATCTTGGGTATAATGAATCCAATGCTGATGTTGCGCAGGTAAAGGGCAATTATCAGGAAATTACCCTGGAACTTGGAGGTATTTACAAAGCATTTGATTAGATGGAACGCACGGCGTAAAGAGAAAGCATGTACTCATACTAGGTTCCCCCTTGTATCCCCATCACAACCTCCCCCTCCTCCTTCCCCGGGCTGCACTGATGCAATGACATTGTGCCTGGCCCCAGCATGCTTCCTGCAATCACGTTATGCCTGGCCCCAGCATGCTTCCTGCAATCACATTGTGCCGGGCCCCAGCATGTTTCCTGCAATCACATTGTGCCTGGCCCCAGCATGCTTCCTGCAATCACGTTATGCCTGGCCCCAGCATGCTTCCTGCAATCACATTGGGGCCGGGCCCCAGCATGCATTCTATGCTCACATTGTGCTTGACCAATCACGCTTATGTCATATGCACCCTTATTACTTGAGCAGGCAAAATGGATCTCATCTGCTCCACTCTTCAAGTCCCATGTCCAGGTACGGTTAGGGACAGTGGCGTCACGCAGTGGATGCAGCCCGCACCCGCGTGCCACCATTGGAGGGGTGACACCAAAATGACTGACAGTCATTTTGGTGTCACCCCCTATGAAAAGTCGGGCACTCCGTTACGGACCGAGAGCCCGACGGTGTCAGGAGAGAGGAGGGGACCCGGCGGCATACTTCCTCCCGCCGGGGGAACGTCCCCTCCTCTCTCTGCTGGGTGTCCATCACCAAGATGGCCGCCAGCAGGCGTCAATAAGACGACCGCGCATGTGCGATGATGTCATGGTGGTCAGCAGATGGATGGTGGGAGCCCCTCATAATGGGCACAGCGGGTGTACAGACCCGGGATCTCAGCACAGGGATGGTGGGGGCCCCTCATAATGGGCACAGCAGGTGGACAGCCCCGGGAACTCAGCACAGGGATGGTGGGAGCCCCTCATAATGGGCACAGCGGGTGTACAGACCCGGGATCTCAGCACAGGGATGGTGGGGGCCCCTCATAATGGGCACAGCAGGTGGACAGCCCCGGGAACTCAGCACAGGGATGGTGGGAGCCCCTCATAATGGGCACAGCGGGTGTACAGACCCGGGATCTCAGCACAGGGATGGTGGGGGCCCCTCATAATGGGCACAGCAGGTGGACAGCCCCGGGAACTCAGCACAGGGATGGTGGGAGCCCCTCATAATGGGCACAGCGGGTGTACAGACCCGGGATCTCAGCACAGGGATGGTGGGGGCCCCTCATAATGGGCACAGCAGGTGGACAGCCCCGGGAACTCAGCACAGGGATGGTGGGAGCCCCTCATAATGGGCACAGCGGGTGTACAGACCCGGGATCTCAGCACAGGGATGGTGGGGGCCCCTCATAATGGGCACAGCAGGTGGACAGCCCCGGGAACTCAGCACAGGGATGGTGGGAGCCCCTCATAATGGGCACAGCGGGTGTACAGACCCGGGATCTCAGCACAGGGATGGTGGGGGCCCCTCATAATGGGCACAGCAGGTGGACAGCCCCGGGAACTCAGCACAGGGATGGTGGGAGCCCCTCATAATGGGCACAGCGGGTGTACAGACCCGGGATCTCAGCACAGGGATGGTGGGGGCCCCTCATAATGGGCACAGCAGGTGGACAGCCCCGGGAACTCAGCACAGGGATGGTGGGAGCCCCTCATAATGGGCACAGCGGGTGTACAGACCCGGGATCTCAGCACAGGGATGGTGGGGGCCCCTCATAATGGGCACAGCAGGTGGACAGCCCCGGGAACTCAGCACAGGGATGGTGGGAGCCCCTCATAATGGGCACAGCGGGTGTACAGACCCGGGATCTCAGCACAGGGATGGTGGGGGCCCCTCATAATGGGCACAGCAGGTGAACAGACCCGGGAACTCAGCACAGAGATGGTAGGAGCACCTCATAATGGGCACAGTGGGTGTACAGACCCGGGAACTCAGCACAGGGATGGTGGGGGCCCCTCATAATGGGCACAGCAGGTGTACAGACCCGGGAACTCAGCACAGGTCACATGACCCCTGATAGCGACCAAGCTGTTCTTCCCTTCTAGGCAGTCTAATGACGCTCCTACGTCACCTTTTCTATTCACGCATGTGAACGCAATGTAATTTGAATCATTAGCGATTGCATACCTGCAAAAAAGTAATTGCTGGTTTTATTCTGCTGTAAATATATCTGGGTGTGCAAATTATGTAACTGTTGCATTGGGAAAAATGTGTATCCAAATCTCCAACCAGATTAAAGTCCGATCTGTCGCGGAAAACAACAGTGGGGGTCATAATATCAGATCTGGAGCAGTTGCCCATGGCAACCAATCAACTTCTCTCTTTAATTTGTTAAGGTTTGAAAATGAAACCCAGAAGCTAATTGGTTGCCATGCGCAGCTGCTTCTGGTTCTGCCTGTTCCAAGAAATTTCCCCCAAATGTACAACACGTTGAGGTCAACGACAAACGCTAAAAAGTATAATGGTCGGAACCGAGACATTTTACTTATTAACACGGCCTGTTAGCCCCGCCCAATTGGACGCGCGGCGCGCGCGAGCAGGAAACAACGGCAATCTAAAAACAGGCAGCAATGCCCGTTAACATACAAGGGATCTGCCGGCTATAGAGCCGGCAGATCGCTTGTTTAAGCTGCCGGCCCGTCTCCCCGCCCCCTCCCTCCTTTCCCAGTTGTCACACTGTTCCCGGGTTCCGCTGTGCCCGATACGAGCCCGGGACCAGCATACTGCCTCTCTGACAGGGGATCAGAGGGAGTTCGGTACACGATCTACCTCCGGTCCCCTCTCCGGTGTCAAAATGTAGGAAGTGATGCATATTACATCACTTCCGCATTCTCGTGTCATTCTCCAGCTTCAGGCGCTGGAGAGAAGCTGATGAAGCAGATCTCTGCTTCATCAGCTTCTTCAGGGGGGTCCTAGGTGGCATTAGGGGTCTTGGAGACCCCTGATGTCTCCATAAAGAGGACCTGCCACTTCTTTTGCTATCACATAAGTGAGTTTCTTAGCCCCCCTATGTGATAGCAATAAAGTTAAGTGAGAAAAAAAAATGGGAAAAAAATTTAAAGTTTCCCCCCAAAAAATAAAAGTTACACATAAAAAAGAATTTAAAAAAAATTTTTTTTTTTACATACACACATGCAAACATGCGTCAGGGGCGTATGCCTGCGAAAATGACGATTGCGCTAATTACGCCGCACATGTTACATATCGCCGCGAACATTGCAGTGAGAGCAATACTTCTAGGCCCATCAATCACTGATAACACTAAACTGATGAGCTGTAAAAGCTTTTAAAGCGTCGCCTATGGTCAATTTTGAGTATGGTAGTTTTTTGCAATTTCGCGAGTGCGCGCAATTTTTAAGCATGACGTGTTTGGTGTCTATTTACCCGACGTGACCCCGTCTTTTATATTTTACCAAAATAATTGGGTAATAATAATTGTTTCCTAACATAATGTAAAAAACATTTCCCGAAATATAGTAAAAAATAAAAGTGGTGATTAAATACCACCAAAAGAAAGCTCTATCTGCCCCCAAAAAATTGTATAAAATTAATTTCAGTATAGCGTTGCATGACGGAATAAACGTCAGTCAAAGTACCGCAGCGCTGAATACTGAAAAATGGCCCGGACAGGAAGGGGGTCTAAACACCTGGTCAGCAAGTGGTTAATTAAGTGATGTGAAATCTACATTTTAAAAAGTATGTCCACTTGATAAGTATCCTGTACAATTAATTAGATGACAGGTCTTCTTACAACTTACTACACCTATTATGTCGGTGCAGAAAAAGGCAGCCATCTTGCTATACCCCAATAGCATGTGATAATGCTGTCTCACGGAGCGATGTCTGCCATCTTGGTACTCCCTTAAAGCGTCTCGCAAAGGCTGTGGCCTATCGCCTCCATCTTTGTACACACTAGCTCAGTAGGCATTTTTCAGTACCTCCGCCATCTTGCTAGTCCTTCGCAGTGATTCAGCTCGGCAGACGTCGGCCATCTTGCTCCTCTCGGGATGTTGAGTTATTCGCTGCACAGGCCCCTCCTCCTACAGTCAGACACTAGAATCATGGCGGCGATGAAGATGTTGTTTCCCGGGGCCTCAGCGCTGACCGGCGGGCAGCCGGCT
>NW_017308825.1:27751-40268 GCF_000935625.1 Nanorana parkeri | reverse complement strand
TAAGGGACGTTCTTCCCACTGACCCCCAAATTAAGGGACGTTCTTCCCACTGACCACCAAAGTAAGGGACGTTCTTCCCACTGACCCCCCAACGTAAGGGACGTTCTTCCCACCGACCCCCCAACATAAGGCGATGTAGCCCCATTTCCCATTGTTCCCCAGAGTCCATAAAGGTTTCCCCTGCATTGTTGGGGTGCGTTCTGCCACCAAACTTTATACCACCAGAGATCTTCCAACACACAACTTTATTTGTTTCTTCTAAGGAGCCTTTTATTATGTTTCTCTCCGCAGACCACCATCATGGCAGTGGAGTTCGATGGCGGAGTGGTCATCGGTGCCGATTCACGGACAACAACCGGGTAGGTGTGGCATTGCCAGCGTGGCCAATGGGTAGATCTTCCTCATATATATGAGCTGACATGTGGAGCGTACAGGGAGTGCTCTGGCAGCAAGTCTTCCTGTGTTTGGGCCACATCGACTTTTTGTTTTCTGTCCCTGGAACCAGTTTTCTGCCTCTTTTACCATCTGCATAGAGCTTGAACTCAAACAACAAGCAGCCTGTTGCAGAGAATTTGGCATACACGGCAGTATAGCTTATCCCAGGAGTGGGCAATCTCCGGCCAGCCCGCTGTTGTGAAACTACAAGTCCCACGACGCATTGCAAGATTCTCACAGCCACCAGTATGGTTCCCAGAGGCATCATGGGTTTTGTAGTTTCTAGAGATGCACCATTTTTTCAGTACGAGTACCGATATTTTGCTGTTGGTTCTCGTCATTACCGGTGCTTCCGCTGGCATGGAGCCGGCTTCCCGGGCAATCAGGAAGCCGGGCAGTGGGTAATGACACGCCGCCTGGCTTCCTAATTTCCTGGGAAGCTGGCTCCATGTTTGGTTGGCTCAATGCTGGTTGGCCAGGAAACCGGCTTCCCGGGCAATCGGCTGTTGGGCTGGCTTCCCAGCCAATCGGCATGGAGCCAGCTTCCCGGCCAATCGGGAAGCCGCGAGGCGGGTCATGGCTCGGCTTCCTGTTTGCCCGGGAAGCCGTCTCCATGCTCCCCCTACGGCACTGCCAGTCAGAGGAAATCTTCCTCTTATTTGGAAGTTCCGTTATCGGAGCATTTGGGTGAGTACGAGTACTTGTCCAAATACTCGGTGTCGGCACTGATACTAGTATCGGAATCGGTGCACCCCCTAGTAGTTTCACCACAGCTGGAGTGCCGCAAACCTGTGAATTCACTAAACAAGGAACTTGTCCACTTCATGGCGGGCTATACACTGCCAGGACATGCCACTAGTTTAAGGCAGCCCTGTCATTGGAGGGGGGGGGCTTTGCTTGTTTTAAGATGACCTGTCAGTACAATGCAAGTTCCGCTGACACTGTATGAGCCCCTCCCCCTTCATAGATCACCTTCTGTTAGTACTTAAAGTGAGCTCGCATGCTACTGCAGTCCCCGTCCATCCAGAGCATCTTTGGGGCCCCACAAACCATTTGCTCACTCCTCAAACAACCCATCACCAGGCCGGTCCTTGTCACGTGCGGTTCTCTACTTAGGCAAGTACAGACTGGGGAGAGTGTATTTCAATATGCGATTCCCGGGTCTGTGTGAGCTCTTGTATGGATGGGGACTAATGACGGGGCAAATGCTGCCGCTGAATACTGGCACATGGCACACACTGCTCCCGTTTTCCTCTATAGAAGGGCTGGCCAAACTCTGTTCCTCCAGCTGTGGGTGAAACTACAAATCCCATGATGCATCTCTCTCCGGGAGTCATGTCTGTGGCTGGTGAGAATATTGCAATGCCTCATGGGATTTGTAGTTCCACCACAGCTGGAGGGGCCAGACTTCTCCCATCTCTGCTCTATAGCGTTCCCTGTCCCTTTCGGCTCCCCACATCGCAGACGGCCACACTTGGCCGGGAGGACCAGAGCACACAGACCGCCCATGGGCTCCTCCAGAGATCCTCGCTGTTATAATATTGTTCCTGGAGTGTATAAAGAGTGTCTGAGACCTTCTAGAATTGTGTTGCTCCTCGACAAATGTCGGTGCCTGTGGCAGATTCTTGTACCTGTTGGGAACGGTTACATGAACTTGTCGCTTGGAGGCATGGCGGGGGCCCGCGGTGAGGCGGGAATGTTCATACTGGGCGGTTCGTCCTTCGTAATGCTGAACCTGATGAAATCACAGGTTCGGCGTTGCTGAGCTCCCTGCCCTGACACGGATAGGCGTTGCTGAGTTCCCTGCCCTGACACGATAGGCGTTGCTGAGTTCCCTGCCCTGACACGATAGGCGTTGCTGAGTTCCCTGCCCTGACACGATAGGCGTTGCTGAGTTCCCTGCCCTGACACGATAGGCGTTGCTGAGTTCCCTGCCCTGACACGATAGGCGTTGCTGAGTTCCCTGCCCTGACACGATAGGCGTTGCTGAGTTCCCTGCCCTGACACGATAGGCGTTGCTGAGTTCCCTGCCCTGACACGATAGGCGTTGCTGAGTTCCCTGCCCTGACACGATAGGCGTTGCTGAGTTCCCTGCCCTGACACGATAGGCGTTGCTGAGTTCCCTGCCCTGACACGATAGGCGTTGCTGAGTTCCCTGCCCTGACACGATAGGCGTTGCTGAGTTCCCTGCCCTGACACGATAGGCGTTGCTGAGTTCCCTGCCCTGACACGATAGGCGTTGCTGAGTTCCCTGCCCTGACACGATAGGCGTTGCTGAGTTCCCTGCCCTGACACGATAGGCGTTGCTGAGTTCCCTGCCCTGACACGATAGGCGTTGCTGAGTTCCCTGCCCTGACACGATAGGCGTTGCTGAGTTCCCTGCCCTGACACGATAGGCGTTGCTGAGTTCCCTGCCCTGACACGATAGGCGTTGCTGAGTTCCCTGCCCTGACACGATAGGCGTTGCTGAGTTCCCTGCCCTGACACGATAGGCGTTGCTGAGTTCCCTGCCCTGACACGATAGGCGTTGCTGAGTTCCCTGCCCTGACACGATAGGCGTTGCTGAGTTCCCTGCCCTGACACGATAGGCGTTGCTGAGTTCCCTGCCCTGACACGATAGGCGTTGCTGAGTTCCCTGCCCTGACACGATAGGCGTTGCTGAGTTCCCTGCCCTGACACGATAGGCGTTGCTGAGTTCCCTGCCCTGACACGATAGGCGTTGCTGAGTTCCCTGCCCTGACACGATAGGCGTTGCTGAGTTCCCTGCCCTGACACGATAGGCGTTGCTGAGTTCCCTGCCCTGACACGATAGGCGTTGCTGAGTTCCCTGCCCTGACACGATAGGCGTTGCTGAGTTCCCTGCCCTGACACGATAGGCGTTGCTGAGTTCCCTGCCCTGACACGATAGGCGTTGCTGAGTTCCCTGCCCTGACACGATAGGCGTTGCTGAGTTCCCTGCCCTGACACGATAGGCGTTGCTGAGTTCCCTGCCCTGACACGATAGGCGTTGCTGAGTTCCCTGCCCTGACACGATAGGCGTTGCTGAGTTCCCTGCCCTGACACGATAGGCGTTGCTGAGTTCCCTGCCCTGACACGATAGGCGTTGCTGAGTTCCCTGCCCTGACACGATAGGCGTTGCTGAGTTCCCTGCCCTGACACGATAGGCGTTGCTGAGTTCCCTGCCCTGACACGATAGGCGTTGCTGAGTTCCCTGCCCTGACACGATAGGCGTTGCTGAGTTCCCTGCCCTGACACGATAGGCGTTGCTGAGTTCCCTGCCCTGACACGATAGGCGTTGCTGAGTTCCCTGCCCTGACACGATAGGCGTTGCTGAGTTCCCTGCCCTGACACGATAGGCGTTGCTGAGTTCCCTGCCCTGACACGATAGGCGTTGCTGAGTTCCCTGCCCTGACACGATAGGCGTTGCTGAGTTCCCTGCCCTGACACGATAGGCGTTGCTGAGTTCCCTGCCCTGACACGATAGGCGTTGCTGAGTTCCCTGCCCTGACACGATAGGCGTTGCTGAGTTCCCTGCCCTGACACGATAGGCGTTGCTGAGTTCCCTGCCCTGACACGATAGGCGTTGCTGAGTTCCCTGCCCTGACACGATAGGCGTTGCTGAGTTCCCTGCCCTGACACGATAGGCGTTGCTGAGTTCCCTGCCCTGACACGATAGGCGTTGCTGAGTTCCCTGCCCTGACACGATAGGCGTTGCTGAGTTCCCTGCCCTGACACGATAGGCGTTGCTGAGTTCCCTGCCCTGACACGATAGGCGTTGCTGAGTTCCCTGCCCTGACACGATAGGCGTTGCTGAGTTCCCTGCCCTGACACGATAGGCGTTGCTGAGTTCCCTGCCCTGACACGATAGGCGTTGCTGAGTTCCCTGCCCTGACACGATAGGCGTTGCTGAGTTCCCTGCCCTGACACGATAGGCGTTGCTGAGTTCCCTGCCCTGACACGATAGGCGTTGCTGAGTTCCCTGCCCTGACACGATAGGCGTTGCTGAGTTCCCTGCCCTGACACGATAGGCGTTGCTGAGTTCCCTGCCCTGACACGATAGGCGTTGCTGAGTTCCCTGCCCTGACACGATAGGCGTTGCTGAGTTCCCTGCCCTGACACGATAGGCGTTGCTGAGTTCCCTGCCCTGACACGATAGGCGTTGCTGAGTTCCCTGCCCTGACACGATAGGCGTTGCTGAGTTCCCTGCCCTGACACGATAGGCGTTGCTGAGTTCCCTGCCCTGACACGATAGGCGTTGCTGAGCTCCCTGCCCAGACACGGATAGGTGCAGCTGCCAAGGAGCTGAGCTTTTGGTTGGGCAGAGTCAGACAAGGCAATAGTTCCCCATCAGGTCCACCTTCCTCCTCATTGACAGCGGACAGCAGTGGGTGGATTCTATACCCGGTAGTGGGCTGTGGAGCTGCTATTGAATCTGCCCGCTGCCATCCACTGGTTGGTCCTGGTTAGCAGCCCTGGGGGGGTCCCCGGAATCTGCCCGCTGCCATCCACTGGTGGATTAGTGGTTAGCAGCCCCTGGGGGGTCCCCGGTTGGAATCCTGGCTAGGACACAGGTTCTCCCTGTGCTTGTGCGGGTTTCCTCCGGGTTCTCCAGTCTCCTTCTGCACTCCATAGACATGCTGGCAGGTTTGAGTTAGATTGTAAGCAGGGGCTGAGGTGAATGTATAGCATGGGAAGCGCTCATGTCTTCATCCTCTATCTGCCCCGCTCCATAGGTATATACATGAGCTCCCGGCAGGGTTCATGTTTGTATCTGACCACTTAAAGAGCACCTGTCATTCTCTCTCTTGCAGTTCATACATCGCTAACAGGGTAACAGACAAGCTGACCCCGGTACACGATCACATCTTCTGTTGTCGCTCGGGCAGTGCTGCCGACACGCAAGCCATCGCAGATGCCGTCACCTACCAGCTCAATTTCCACAGGTGAGAATCCAGCACGGACTTCACTGTACTAACATATGTAATGACCTTATTGCCGGATA
The DNA here is from genome assembly GCF_000935625.1 of Nanorana parkeri. Lineage (NCBI taxonomy): Eukaryota > Metazoa > Chordata > Amphibia > Anura > Dicroglossidae > Nanorana > Nanorana parkeri. The sequence continues at coordinate 34,831 of NW_017308825.1, read as the reverse complement.
TCATGGTAATGGACTTAATCGAACATATAAAAGATGAATATGCCGTACAAGTCATCCCATTGTAACCTCCGGCCAATTGTCCATCCAGAGCCGCTCAGTTATGACCAACAGGTTGTGGACACCTGACTACCGCTCTGCTATAAGCATTTTAGACATTTCAAAATGATGAGCATTAATATGGAGTAGCCCCCCCCTTGCCGGTTATAATGGCCTTCACTCTTGTAGGGGGGCTTTCATCAAGATCTTGGAGTGTTTCTGGGGGAATTTGGACCCATCCAGTGAAAAGAGCATTGGTGAGGCCAGGTTCTGATATTGGATCCGGCTTGCAGTCCTCCTTCCAATTCATACCAAAGGTGTTCAGTAGGGTTGAGGGTTTGGGTGAGAAGGACACTTGAGTTCCTCCATGCCAAGGAAGTATGTCCGTCCACCTAGGACACTAGCAATGTCTAAAGTGTCTTTGCATGTTGTGGGATTAACCGTCCGCTGAAAACACCTGCACACAATCGTCTACATAATGTTGGCCATATAGGTAGATGTGATGGTTTTGGTCTTTATTAGGGATGCACCGATACCGGTTTTACGGTATCAAGTATGAGTACCGATATATTTTTTCCGGTACTCGCCGATACCGAATACCAGAAGCCAGGCGGCATGTAAAGTCTCGCTTCCCGATTAGCAGGGAAGCTGTCTCCATGCTCCCTCATCACCAGGTGACGAGGGAGCATGGAGCCGGCTTTCTGACCAATCCGGAAGCCGTGGGGGTGGGTAATGACTCGCCGCTTGGCTTCCTGATTGGCCAGCTTCTTGACCCATCGGAAAGCCAGGCGGCGAGTCATAATACGGCGCTCAGCTTCTTGATTGGCCGGGAAGCCGGCTCCCTCGTCACTTCGCGAAGAGGGAGCATGAAGACGGCTTTCTGACCAATCCGGAAGCCTGGGGGGTGGGTTATGACTCGCCGTCCTGCTTCCTGACTTTACACCCTGCCCGGCTTCCTGATTGGCCGGGAAGCCGGCTCCATGCTCCCTCCTCCCTCTTCACCAAGTGACGAGGGAGCGTGGAGCCGGCTTCCCGGCCAATCAGGAAGTTGGGCGCCATATTATGACTCGCTGCCTGGCTTCCTGATACCGGAAGTTTGGGTATCGGGCTAGGCATCGGAGCATTTGGGCGAGTACCAGTACTCGCCCAAATACTCGGTATCAGCACCGATATCAGTATCGGTGCATCACTAGTGGATACCTTGCTTAAATTAGTGAACTGATGCATGTTTAGAAGCTGTGTTCCTACTGAGAGGTATCCTTTAAAGTAAAAATATAGCACACATTTACCTTCAAGGTAATGTTTGTTGTAACGTCCATTGAGGGACACAGGAATTTAGACCCTGTCCGGTTATACCGCCAGACACGGGAGAATTGGACACGGGCAAAGAGTAAAATTGTAGGGCAGCCCAGGATAACCTCTCCTGATATCAGCATGCCTCCGTTTGTAGCAAGCAATGTAAAAAACATGATCATAGAGACAAAGGGATGGGAACTGTGTCCCCCAATGAACTCAAACAGCAACCCCATGAAAATATTAGCGACCAGTCTGCAGCCCAAGAGCCACCTGTGGGACCAACATCCGAGTTTAACAGCTGATGGGGCCGGGCCCACTACCACCTAGGGGACCCTGCCAACATGACCAGAGGGAGGATATGGAGAATCAATCTGATGCTCAAGACTAACATGTAAACTTTCCAGAAGGGAATGATGTAATATGAATGGGAAACCTGGAGCAAGCGAGAAGGTGATCAAGAAGAATCCATGGAGCAAAAAGCAAATCCCCAAAATAATTTTAAAGACACAAGGCCATCAAAAGTTAGTTTTCTCAACAGAGCCAAAGAAAGGACATCCATCCTTCTAGGACACGAGCAAAAAAAAAAAGGTGTGCTGGGTAGAGGAGGGATTCACCTGGGCTTGCCTACAGGATTTTTTGTACGCCAGTGTGTCATCCTCCTGTGGGCGGCAGAATAACCCGACAGTATCTAAATTCCTGTGTCCCGCCATAGATGAAAGACTCCATCGGCGAGATCTCTGCATTTCCCATACCTGCCCTGACCTATACAGAGGGAGTCACGCTCTCCTTTATAGACCTTCAGGTGATTCCAAGTCCAGGCAGAGGGATGCGTACAAAGATATATGTGATTGATTTATGTACCGTATTTAAAAACATAATTTTGAAGAAGACGGATGCCGGCGATATTGATAAAGGCCCTTTCCTGTCCCCCATAGCATTGAGCTCGGCGCTCCACCCCTCGTACACACTGCGGCCAGTCTCTTCAAGGACATGTGCTACAGGTACCGCGAGGAATTGATGGCCGGGATCATCGTAGCCGGATGGGATGCGAGAAAAGGTGGACAGGTGAGAAGACAAACAACCAGAAACACCCAACAGCCATCGCGTTCCACCACCCTGATCATATATGTTATGTATTCTACAGGTTTACACTGTGCCCATGGGAGGCATGATGGTCCACCAGCCATTCTCTATAGGAGGATCCGGGAGTTCATATATCTATGGATTTGTGGACTCCACATACAGGACGGGAATGACCAAGGAGGAGTGCGTGAAATTCACAGCCAATGGTGAGTTCATGACGCTGAGATACAAGTCTGTGAGTGACACAGAAGGGGGCTATGAGTCTGTCCTCCTCCTGCAGGGCGATACAGACAGAAGGGAACTATGAGTCTGTCCTCCTCCTGCAGGGCGATACAGACAGAAGGGAACTATGAGTCTGTCCTCCTCCTGCAGGGCGATACAGACAGAAGGGAACTATGAGTCTGTCCTCCTCCTGCAGGGCGATACAGACAGAAGGGAACTATGAGTCTGTCCTCCTCCTGCAGGGCGATACAGACAGAAGGGAACTATGAGTCTGTCCTCCTCCTGCAGGGCGATACAGACAGAAGGGAACTATGAGTCTGTCCTCCTCCTGCAGGGCGATACAGACAGAAGGGAACTATGAGTCTGTCCTCCTCCTGCAGGGCGATACAGACAGAAGGGAACTATGAGTCTGTCCTCCTCCTGCAGGGCGATACAGACAGAAGGGAACTATGAGTCTGTCCTCCTCCTGCAGGGCGATACAGACAGAAGGGAACTATGAGTCTGTCCTCCTCCTGCAGGGCGATACAGACAGAAGGGAACTATGAGTCTGTCCTCCTCCTGCAGGGCGATACAGACAGAAGGGAACTATGAGTCTGTCCTCCTCCTGCAGGGCGATACAGACAGAAGGGAACTATGAGTCTGTCCTCCTCCTGCAGGGCGATACAGACAGAAGGGAACTATGAGTCTGTCCTCCTCCTGCAGGGCGATACAGACAGAAGGGAACTATGAGTCTGTCCTCCTCCTGCAGGGCGATACAGACAGAAGGGAACTATGAGTCTGTCCTCCTCCTGCAGGGCGATACAGACAGAAGGGAACTATGAGTCTGTCCTCCTCCTGCAGGGCGATACAGACAGAAGGGAACTATGAGTCTGTCCTCCTCCTGCAGGGCGATACAGACAGAAGGGAACTATGAGTCTGTCCTCCTCCTGCAGGGCGATACAGACAGAAGGGAACTATGAGTCTGTCCTCCTCCTGCAGGGCGATACAGACAGAAGGGAACTATGAGTCTGTCCTCCTCCTGCAGGGCGATACAGACAGAAGGGAACTATGAGTCTGTCCTCCTCCTGCAGGGCGATACAGACAGAAGGGAACTATGAGTCTGTCCTCCTCCTGCAGGGCGATACAGACAGAAGGGAACTATGAGTCTGTCCTCCTCCTGCAGGGCGATACAGACAGAAGGGAACTATGAGTCTGTCCTCCTCCTGCAGGGCGATACAGACAGAAGGGAACTATGAGTCTGTCCTCCTCCTGCAGGGCGATACAGACAGAAGGGAACTATGAGTCTGTCCTCCTCCTGCAGGGCGATACAGACAGAAGGGAACTATGAGTCTGTCCTCCTCCTGCAGGGCGATACAGACAGAAGGGAACTATGAGTCTGTCCTCCTCCTGCAGGGCGATACAGACAGAAGGGAACTATGAGTCTGTCCTCCTCCTGCAGGGCGATACAGACAGAAGGGAACTATGAGTCTGTCCTCCTCCTGCAGGGCGATACAGACAGAAGGGAACTATGAGTCTGTCCTCCTCCTGCAGGGCGATACAGACAGAAGGGAACTATGAGTCTGTCCTCCTCCTGCAGGGCGATACAGACAGAAGGGAACTATGAGTCTGTCCTCCTCCTGCAGGGTGATACAGACAGAAGGGGGCTATTAGTTAATGTCTGTTTCTCTCTCTTCTCTGTTAGCTTTGGCGTTGGCTATGGAACGGGATGGGTCTAGCGGTGGAGTTATCCGTCTTGCCGCCATCACAGAGTCCGGGGTGGAGCGGCAGGTTATTCTGGGTAACGAGCTCCCCAAGTTTCCAGTATCGTAATATGAAGCCGGCGTCCTCTCTCCGTAGTCTGTTATCTCTTATGTTTTGTTACTACAACGATGTCAAACAATAAAAGGCGACTTGTCGACCTGACCGTACCGCTTCACTTCCTCCTGCGCAATGATGAGCAGCGTCTGTATTCAGATGGGGAGTTAGGACAGTGATGGGGAACCTTTCTGAGCCCCATTGCCCAAACTGGATCACTAAACCAACTTACTGTGGTAATGAGTGACGTGTTCCATTGGAGCGTGCTACTAAGATACACGTCACGGAGCCCACTGCAAGGAAACGGACTCTCTTGGAGTCAGTGGTGGAGCACCAGGGTCCATTTGCAGCTGCGACCGCTCAGACCCTGGTAGTTCTGCCACTGAAACCAACCTGTAAATCAACTAATCTCAGCAATATATTATATAGCAATGCAGAATACCGCCCACTATAGAGGATTACAAATCCCAGCAATACATTTAACAGCAATGCAAAATAATATAAGGCTGCATACTCTGCATTGCTCAGGGGTGGCGGCCTGATGTCTGCAGGGTCTCTGGAGGGCTGTGCATAGGGCCCCCACGTGCCATAGCTTCCCAACAACTGAGTACATCACATCTGGAGGCACACATGACATGGGAGCAGCACAAAGTACCTTCTTTATAGTGTTGGCACCATGAGATGTCGGAGGACTTCAGATTAGGGCAGGTCACACACTGTTTGGCCCCGTGGGCACCCTCGGCTGTCGGAATGCCCAGACAGTGACTGCAGCTGGTTGGTTGTGGTCTCCGTTCTGCCAACAATTTTTAACCAGCCACCTTGGACAAAAGTCATTTAGAAAATGGACTTCTGTTGAACAGAATGGTGCCAATTTGGGCCGAGTCGGTTGATATTGGAGCAGTGTATGGCCAATGCGGTGGGGACCATGTCAGTGTTTGTGGAAGGGGCAGCGTGAGGCGGGAAGTTGCTTTTGAGCGGCGTATACTAGAGGAAACCCATAACTCCTGAAGGAGGAAGCTCGGGCTGAGGGGTGATAAGGTCCACCAGCCATAGAGTCCAAGGAACATAGACCGGCCGTATCTAACCGTTCACCCCACACCTTGTCGCATTTAGACTGGTCACCCCTGTGTGCCCAAATCAAGCCTCAGAGTGTCGTTCATACTCTGTCTTGTCTCCAGTCCTTGTTGATAGGGGAGGGCGGGCCTGGAGATTTCTCTTCAGCAGAACTTGTAACCTCATCGGTGGGGAAGTTGTCCAGAAGGCCTGAGATTTAGTCTAAGGGAAGGGTCAGGCGGAACATAGAGCAGTCACAGATTGCCAATATCCATGTTCTGGGCAGCAGACGGGCAAAGAAACAGCCGGCAGGGATATTAACCCTTCCCATTCGTTCCCATTGTGTGCCATAGCTGAGCTGGTCTGTGTCAGGAGTATTCTACGCTCTGGAAGCTCTGCGTATTGATACTCTCCAGCATGCCACAGAGGTGCAATGAGGGTGGACCTATAACTCGGTGTTCTTGCTCGCTACTCGCCACTTTTCAAAACAAAGGGAGGAGCTTCCTGCCCCTATACACATCGCAATCGTCAATATTTTATTCTATACGTCCTGGTTTCTTAGTAACGTGCTTTGTAAATGTCATTGCCGTGCATTAGAACCCGCAGCTACTGTATGTCCACACCACTGGAGGAGGTATTAGAGAATCCCTGACGTCACTAATTGTCACTGTGCACTTGGGACTACAATTCCCATTGTACAATGTGAGTAGCCATTAATGGGTGTGAACACTCCTCAGCCGAGGCGGGAAATACACTATATTGCAAAAGTATTGGGACGTCTTTGCACGCACATGAACTTTAATGGTATCCCAGTCTTAAGGTGCCCATACACTGCACGATTATCGTACGATAATCGTATGCGATCGGTTTTTCGTACGAGAATCGAGCAGTGTGAACGGAGACGTGCGACCGTTTCTACTGTACGGTCGCACGTCTTCTGTCGAACCAGCATGTTCGAAAACCAGCCGGGAATCGTACGATTCTCGGCTGGTTAGAACGGTGCTCGGAAGATAAATGCTGAACGGGCCGGTGTGCGCACGCGCACACTGCCCGTTCAGCATTGCGGTCATCGGAAGCCCGCCCCTCAGGGGGGCGGGCTTGCGATGATCAAGAGTGCGATCTGCCTGTCCAAGATAGGCAGATCGTACGTTTTTTTAATCCCTTTACAACCATCGCAAGACTAATGTCCTTTAGTCCGTAGGGTTCAGTATTGGGTTGGCTCCCCCCTTTGCCACTATAACAGCTCCGCCTCTTCTGGGAAGGCGTCCACAAGGTGTAGGAGTGTGTCTATGGGAATGTTGGACCATTTGTGAGGTCAGGTACTGATGTTGGGGGAGGGGCTTGCAGTCTCCGCTCTAATTCATCCCAAAGGTGTTCTATGGGGTTGAGGTCAGGACTCTGTGCGGCCAGTCACGTTCCTCCCCCCCAAACTCCCCCATCCATGTCTTTATGGACCTTGCTTTGTGCACTGGTGCGCAGTCATGTTGGAACATGACTGCTCCCCAAACTCCTCCCACAAAGTTGGGAGCATTAAATTGTCCAAAATGTCTTAGTATGCTGATGCCTTAAGCATTCCCTTCACTGGAACTAAGGGGC
>NW_017308825.1:25189-27352 GCF_000935625.1 Nanorana parkeri | reverse complement strand
GATCTATTTCCATTGGTGGCCCCTGAACCTGGGCTCGCATGCCAGCAGAGAGGGCCCCCACGTGCCATAGCTTCCCAACAACTGAGTACATCACATCTGGAGGCACACATGACATGGGAGCAGCACAAAGTACCTTCTTTATAGTGTTGGCACCATGAGATGTCGGAGGACTTCAGATTAGGGCAGGTCACACACTGTTTGGCCCCGTGGGCACCCTCGGCTGTCGGAATGCCCAGACAGTGACTGCAGCTGGTTGGTTGTGGTCTCCGTTCTGCCAACAATTTTTAACCAGCCACCTTGGACAAAAGTCATTTAGAAAATGGACTTCTGTTGAACAGAATGGTGCCAATTTGGGCCGAGTCGGTTGATATTGGAGCAGTGTATGGCCAATGCGGTGGGGACCATGTCAGTGTTTGTGGAAGGGGCAGCGTGAGGCGGGAAGTTGCTTTTGAGCGGCGTATACTAGAGGAAACCCATAACTCCTGAAGGAGGAAGCTCGGGCTGAGGGGTGATAAGGTCCACCAGCCATAGAGTCCAAGGAACATAGACCGGCCGTATCTAACCGTTCACCCCACACCTTGTCGCATTTAGACTGGTCACCCCTGTGTGCCCAAATCAAGCCTCAGAGTGTCGTTCATACTCTGTCTTGTCTCCAGTCCTTGTTGATAGGGGAGGGCGGGCCTGGAGATTTCTCTTCAGCAGAACTTGTAACCTCATCGGTGGGGAAGTTGTCCAGAAGGCCTGAGATTTAGTCTAAGGGAAGGGTCAGGCGGAACATAGAGCAGTCACAGATTGCCAATATCCATGTTCTGGGCAGCAGACGGGCAAAGAAACAGCCGGCAGGGATATTAACCCTTCCCATTCGTTCCCATTGTGTGCCATAGCTGAGCTGGTCTGTGTCAGGAGTATTCTACGCTCTGGAAGCTCTGCGTATTGATACTCTCCAGCATGCCACAGAGGTGCAATGAGGGTGGACCTATAACTCGGTGTTCTTGCTCGCTACTCGCCACTTTTCAAAACAAAGGGAGGAGCTTCCTGCCCCTATACACATCGCAATCGTCAATATTTTATTCTATACGTCCTGGTTTCTTAGTAACGTGCTTTGTAAATGTCATTGCCGTGCATTAGAACCCGCAGCTACTGTATGTCCACACCACTGGAGGAGGTATTAGAGAATCCCTGACGTCACTAATTGTCACTGTGCACTTGGGACTACAATTCCCATTGTACAATGTGAGTAGCCATTAATGGGTGTGAACACTCCTCAGCCGAGGCGGGAAATACACTATATTGCAAAAGTATTGGGACGTCTTTGCACGCACATGAACTTTAATGGTATCCCAGTCTTAAGGTGCCCATACACTGCACGATTATCGTACGATAATCGTATGCGATCGGTTTTTCGTACGAGAATCGAGCAGTGTGAACGGAGACGTGCGACCGTTTCTACTGTACGGTCGCACGTCTTCTGTCGAACCAGCATGTTCGAAAACCAGCCGGGAATCGTACGATTCTCGGCTGGTTAGAACGGTGCTCGGAAGATAAATGCTGAACGGGCCGGTGTGCGCACGCGCACACTGCCCGTTCAGCATTGCGGTCATCGGAAGCCCGCCCCTCAGGGGGGCGGGCTTGCGATGATCAAGAGTGCGATCTGCCTGTCCAAGATAGGCAGATCGTACGTTTTTTTAATCCCTTTACAACCATCGCAAGACTAATGTCCTTTAGTCCGTAGGGTTCAGTATTGGGTTGGCTCCCCCCTTTGCCACTATAACAGCTCCGCCTCTTCTGGGAAGGCGTCCCCAAGGCTGTGTCCACAAGGTTTAGGAGTGTGTCTATGGGAATGTTGGACCATTTGTGAGGTCAGGTACTGATGTTGGGGGAGGGGCTTGCAGTCTCCGCTCTAATTCATCCCAAAGGTGTTCTATGGGGTTGAGGTCAGGACTCTGTGCGGCCAGTCACGTTCCTCCCCCCCAAACTCCCCCATCCATGTCTTTATGGACCTTGCTTTGTGCACTGGTGCGCAGTCATGTTGGAACATGACTGCTCCCCAAACTCCTCCCACAAAGTTGGGAACATTAAATTGTCCAAAATGTCTTAGTATGCTGATGCCTTAAGCATTCCCTTCACTGGAACTAAGGGGCGGAGCCCAACCCCTGAACCCCC
>NW_017308825.1:14702-25152 GCF_000935625.1 Nanorana parkeri | reverse complement strand
CCCCCCCCCCATAATCCCCCCTCCACCAAACTTTACACTTGGCACAATGCAGTCAGGCAAGTACCGTTCTCCTGGCAACCGCCAAACCCAGACCCGCCCATCGTATAGCCAGACAGAGAAGCGTGATTGGTCACTCCAGAGACCACACCTCCACTTCTTTAGAGTCCAGTGGCGGCGCGCTTTACACCACGGCACCCCACGCTTTGCATTGCACTTGGTGATGTGCGGCTTGGATGCAGCTGCTCGGCCATGGAAACCCATTCTATGAAGCTCTCTACGCACTGTTGTTGTGCCAATCTGAAGGCCACATGGAGTTTGGAGGTCTGTAGCTATAGACTCTGCAGACAGTTGGCGACTTCTGCGCACTGTGCGCTTCAGCATGCGCTGACCCTGCTCTGTCATGTGACGTGGCCGACCACTTCCTGGCTGAGTTGCTGTTGTTCCCAGTTGCTTCCACTTTGTTATAATCCCAGTAACAGGTGACCGCGGAATATTTAGTAGCCAGGAAATGTCACGGATGGACCTCTGCATGCCGAGGTGTGTGATTCTATACACCTGAGGTCATGGAGGGGATTGGAACACCTGAATCACATGATTTGGAGGGGAAGGGGCCCAATACTTTTGGCAATTTAGTGTACGCCCACATTGCTGTACACTCCTCAGCCGGGGCGGGACAGACTGGGATTCTGAGTCACCCGGATCCTCCCACTTGGCCAGCAGGAACTAGTGTGGGGACATTACAAGACCAGTGGCCCGGGGCAGGAACGGCATAATGGCCACCAGTTTTACAAGGACACCGAGTCCTTATTATGAAGGTTTCTCACAACAGCTGCAGCAGAGGAATAATTAAGAAATCCATATTTGTTGATGGTGAGAAAAATCATAAAGACGCATTCAAACTTCTCCCCGGAGTTCAGCTTTAATTGAGTATAACTAACGAACATACCAAATGTGTGCTAATCCAAAGCAATAAAAACAAGAGGTCTCTTTATTTGTAACAGTTCATTTATAACAGACAAAAAAAATATACACACACACTCATATATATATATATATAAAAATATGACAGGAAAGTGTAAAGTATAAACCCCAACAAACTGCTCCCTACAATTCCCCCCCCCATAAATGGATCCATGTCTCCAGCAATACTAAGCCCAACCACCGGGTGTCACTATTCCCTTACAATAAATGGATCCATGTCTCCGGCAATACTAAGCCCAACCACCGGGTGTCACTATTCCCTTACAATATGGATCCATGTCTCCGGCAATACTAAGCCCAACCACCGGGTGTCACTATTCCCTTACAATATGGATCCATGTCTCCGGCAATACTAAGCCCAACCACCGGGTGTCACTATTCCCTTACAATATGGATCCATGTCTCCGGCAATACTAAGCCCAACCACCGGGTGTCACTATTCCCTTACAATATGGATCCATGTCTCCGGCAATACTAAGCCCAACCACCGGGTGTCACTATTCCCTTACAATATGGATCCATGTCTCCGGCAATACTAAGCCCAACCACCGGGTGTCACTATTCACAAGTACTGTATATGCTAAAATAGAATATTTTTCAAAAACAAAACTTTCGGGAACATTTCACCAGCGCAGAGAACAGAGATAAGGCACTTTAGGCGCGTCAGAACCGGATTATTTTCACAGTGTAACATTCTTAGTAAAAAAAAACATTTGTGGCAGAATCGAGCAGCGAGAGGGAAGCCGGACGTCACATAAACTGCTGGCAGGTAAAGTGATAAAAGCCCACATTGTAATGATGTTGAGTTGTGATAATTGCGCCAGATTTTGGTTTATTTCTTCCTATAGGTTCTGCAAAACATTGGAGCCAAAATGAATGGCGGTAGCGCAAGACAGAAATTTTTGGCAGGTACAATGCATACTCCAAGCTGCTTAGCTGTCGGGTCAGTTTGATGCTGCCATCTGCTGGCGGGTACAAAATATTACATGATCCAAGCGGGAACTGTCAGGTCAGTAAATACTCCTGCAAGCTGTACTTGTTGGGGCAGTTCAATACTGACCTCTGCTGGTGGGAGTGAAGTACTGCAACACTTGAAGCTGTAACTACCGGGTCAGTACAATACTGACCTCTGCTGGTGGGAGTGAAGTACTGCAACACTTGAAGCTGTAACTACCGGGTCAGTACAATACTGACCTCTGCTGGTGGGAGTGAAGTACTGCAACACTTGAAGCTGTAACTACCGGGTCAGTACAATACTGACCTCTGCTGGTGGGAGTGAAGTACTGCAACACTTGAAGCTGTAACTACCTGGTCAGTACAATACTGCCATCTGCTGGTGGGAGCGGAGTACTGCATGCTTCAAGCTGTAACTACCGGGTCAGTACAATACTGGCATCTGCTGGTGGGAGCGGAGTACTGCAACACTTGAAGCTGTAACTACCTGGTCAGTACAATACTGCCATCTGCTGGTGGGAGTGGAGTACTGCATGGTTCAAGCTGTAGCTACCGGGTCAGTGCAATACTGACATCTGCTGGTGGGTGCAAGTACTGCATGCCCTCAAGCTGTAACTGTCAGATCAGTGCAATACTGACATCTGCTGGTGGGCACGAAGCACTGCCTGATCCAATCTGTTAGCTCAGTGCAATGCTGCCATCTGCTGGTAGCTAAAAAGTATTGCATGATCCAATCTGTAACGGTTGCATAACACTGACATCTGCTGGTGGATAAGAAATATTGCACCGTCCTAGTTTGTAACTATCAGGTCAGCACAATAGTGACATCAGCTGGTCAGTATAATAATGAGGCCTGTTGGTGCACTGTATGCTCCAAGCTGTAACTGTCAGGTGAGTATCATACCGACATTAGCTGCGGGGTACAGAGAGCATTCTTCAAGCTGGTGTGGTCGAGTCAGTACAATTCTTACCACTTGGTTAGTAAGAAAGCAATGCACGCACCAATCTGTAACTTTCATGTCAGTACAATGCTGACATCTGCTGGTGGAGAAGGGGTAATGCACCCTCTAAGTCTATCATTGCCAGTTTAGTACAATGCTGACATCTGCTGGTGGGAGTGGAGTACTGCATGCTTCAAGCTGTAGCTACCGGCTCAGTACAATACTGTCATCTGCTGGTGGGAGTGGAGTACTGCATGCTTCAAGCTGTAGCTACCGGCTCAGTACAATACTGTCATCTGCTGGTGGGAGTGGAGTACTGCATGCTTCAAGCTGTAACTACCGGGTCAGTAAAATACTGCCATCTGCTGGTGGGAGTGAAGTACTGCAACACTTGAAGCTGCAACTACCGGGTCAGTACAATACTGCCATCTGCTGGTGGGAGCGGAGTACTGCATGCTTCAAGCTGTAACTACTGGGTCAGTACAATACTGCCATCTGCTGGTGGGAGTGGAGTACTGCATGCTTCAAGCTGTAACTACCGGGTCAGTACAATACTGGCATCTGCTGGTGGGAGCGGAGTACTGCAACACTTGAAGCTGTAACTACCTGGTCAGTACAATACTGCCATCTGCTGGTGGGAGTGGAGTACTGCATGGTTCAAGCTGTAGCTACCGGGTCAGTGCAATACTGACATCTGCTGGTGGGTGCAAGTACTGCATGCCCTCAAGCTGTAACTGTCAGATCAGTGCAATACTGACATCTGCTGGTGGGCACGAAGCACTGCCTGATCCAATCTGTTAGCTCAGTGCAATGCTGCCATCTGCTGGTAGCTAAAAAGTATTGCATGATCCAATCTGTAACGGTTGCATAACACTGACATCTGCTGGTGGATAAGAAATATTGCACCGTCCTAGTTTGTAACTATCAGGTCAGCACAATAGTGACATCAGCTGGTCAGTATAATAATGAGGCCTGTTGGTGCACTGTATGCTCCAAGCTGTAACTGTCAGGTGAGTATCATACCGACATTAGCTGCGGGGTACAGAGAGCATTCTTCAAGCTGGTGTGGTCGAGTCAGTACAATTCTTACCACTTGGTTAGTAAGAAAGCAATGCACGCACCAATCTGTAACTTTCATGTCAGTACAATGCTGACATCTGCTGGTGGAGAAGGGGTAATGCACCCTCTAAGTCTATCATTGCCAGTTTAGTACAATGCTGACATCTGCTGGTGGGAGTGGAGTACTGCATGCTTCAAGCTGTAGCTACCGGCTCAGTACAATACTGTCATCTGCTGGTGGGAGTGGAGTACTGCATGCTTCAAGCTGTAACTACCGGGTCAGTAAAATACTGCCATCTGCTGGTGGGAGTGAAGTACTGCAACACTTGAAGCTGCAACTACCGGGTCAGTACAATACTGCCATCTGCTGGTGGGAGCGGAGTACTGCATGCTTCAAGCTGTAACTACTGGGTCAGTACAATACTGCCATCTGCTGGTGGGAGTGAAGTACTGCAACACTTGAAGCTGCAACTACCGGGTCAGTACAATACTGCCATCTGCTGGTGGGAGCGGAGTACTGCATGCTTCAAGCTGTAACTACTGGGTCAGTACAATACTGCCATCTGCTGGTGGGAGTGGAGTACTGCAACACTTGAAGCTGCAACTACCAGGGCAGTACAATACTGCCATCTGCTGGTGGAGAAGGGGTAACGCACCCTCTAAGTCTATCATTGCCAGTTTAGTACAATGCTGACATCTGCTGGTGGAGAAGGGGTAACGCACCCTCTAAGTCTTTCATTGCCAGTTTAGTACAATGCTGACATCTGCTGGTGGAGAAGGGGTAACGCACCCTCTAAGTCTTTCATTGCCAGTTTAGTACAATGCTGACATCTGCTGGTGGTAACGTAGTACTGCATGCTTTATGCTGTCAATCTGAAATCAGTACAATGCTGACATCTGCTGGTTGTTATAGTGTACTACAAGCTTGTCATTGGCTGAATTCCATATCAGTACTGCAGGTTCCAAGCGTGTAACTGCAGGAGACTGAGGATACCAGTTCTGTGTAATGGCCGATGGACAGTACGTATGTAAACCGTGTAATCAGCGTCGTAGCCCCTCTGCTGCCACCTGCTGGTAGGTAGAGGGTATTGCGTCTTCCAAGCTTATAATTGTAAACATGATGCAAGTTTATTGGATGGTTCCACTTGTCTGCTTGCTCCCGGCATGTAACCCAACCTCCATTATTGTCCCTTATTGGGGGGGCCGCAGATTATTTTTGGTACAAGTCTGGTGTAGCCTGAGAGCCCTCAGTATGTGTCAGTCCTTCCTCTGATCAGTAGGTGGAGTCAATGGCGTTCATGGTGGAGTCCATTTCGTGGCGGAAGGACACCCTGGCTTTGCCGCTGAAGTAGGCCCGGTGAGACTGCGAGTCCGTGTCGCTGCCCCCGGAGTTGGTGGAGCAGAGGCGGGGCTTCTCCTCCGCGGCAGGAGGGGTAGTCGGCTCTACGAGGGGGGAGGAGAGAGAGAAGGGGATTAGGAGGAGCTTCCCAGACCCAGAGACCCGGAGGGGGGGGGGGCACATAGATCCTACGCTGCCATCTCTTCACCCGCCATCCTTGTGCTGAGTTCCCGGGTCTGTACACCCGATGTGCCTCCTTCCTCCTTACGTACCAGGGGAAACACTGCAGAGCCTTCACCCCCATCCTGAGAGACAAAGAGACATAGAATGAGACAGATCACCCCTATAGAGGTATATTGGGGGCCCCAGCACTGAATACAGATCTATTGGGGGCCCCAGCACTGAATACAGATATATAGGGGGGCCCCAGCACTGCGCACACTGTCAGGCCTTCCCTCGGTCTTGTACAGGCTCGTGTAGTATGACATTGATGTGTGTACAGCGACATGCCTCCCATACCGCACATACCACATACAGCCCTCCCCTCCCCCGCTCGCTATAAATAAGGGAAATCGTCTTTTCTCCGCAGATTCCGCGTCTGTTCCCCGTCACTGAAGCCGGATCTATAGAACGTTATCTCCAGCCACCATTCCTTATAAGGAAAGAGAATCGGAGATCTCGCCATGAGCGTCCTTCTCCCTGTTATAGGGTGACAACGCTCTGTTCACATCCCAATTGTGCTCCTGGGTTGTCGCTCTGTCACATGGGCCTCTACCGTCACACCTGTCACCTTTCCTCCCCAGCCTGACAGTCCCTGGCCCCGCCCCTTTTCATTCATTGGATTTCTGTCCTTCCAATCATGGAGGCTCAGCATCATAAGTGGGCGAAAACCTACCCAGGAACCTCCGCTCCTCCAGACTGACACCCGCCCATCAGGGCATTGTGATATTTGCATAACTCCTCCCAAGAGCCCGCCCACTGCTTGTATCTGAGGCAGGGTGCTGTGATGTTTTCAGGAAGCCATGTGCAGCAACCCGCCGGCCCACACCAGCCACGATCTGCCTGCAGTGGCGTCACAAGGGGGGTGCCACCAAAATGACTGTCAGTCATTTTGGTGTCACCCCCTATGAGAAGTCAGGCATGGACGGTGTCAGGAGAGAGGAGGGGACCCCGGGGTGTACCTCATCCCAGCGGGTGAACGTCCCCTCCTCCCTCTGCTGGCGTCCATCACCAGCCGGGAGGCTTCGAAAAGACCACCGCACGTGCGCGAAGACGTCACGGCGGTCTCCGCCCCCCCCTTGTGACACCCAGCCTCGGGACGCCCCTGTCTGCCTGTATTGTATACAGAAGCAAAGAGACCCGGTGATGACATCACAAGCTGGAAAGGAACGTCTCCGGTGACACGGAAGGTCCCAATGTCTGGGAGGATTGATAGAAATGAAAGTTGTGCAATCATTGTCTGTCATTACAGTGGTCCTGTCATTACAGTGGACCTGTCATTAAGGCGGACCTGTCATTACAGTGGACCTGTCATTAAGGCGGACCTGTCATTACAGTGGACCTGTCATTACAGTGGACCTGTCATTACAGTGGACCTGTCATTAAGGCGGACCTGTCATTAAGGCGGACCTGTCATTAAGGCGGACCTGTCATTAAGGCGGACCTGTATAACTGGCCCTCTGTGTCACCCCCTATTAGTCCCCCTGGAGCTGGATACTCTCCCTGCCGCCCCCTCCCCCCCCCACTATGGTAAGTGGGTATATACCCATTTTGAGGGGGGCAAACAAAGGTCCCTGGTGATGTCCCCATTGCCCCCCGCTGTGTAGTCATCATGCTGCACAGGGGCCACCTCGATATGTTACAAGCGCTGTCATGGTCATCCTCCGGCTTCCATACTGAGAACTGGCACACAGGTCAGCAGTGGCTGTTCTGGCTCTGAGAAGCCGGGGGATCAGCATGGCGGCAGAGTGAGACGGTTCCGGATCTTTCAGTGACTCGTTGTTCGCTCTCCTCTGACACCCAGCCTGAGAATAGGAGATCACATGACCTCGCCGAGCCCTGATCTCCTGCGCGCCGCCCTTTGTCCCGTGTACACTGAAGGTGTGAAGAGCACGGCTCAACCTGACGATCCGGTCCACAGCTTGTCCCCGGGGCTGAGGCAGGGACACACCAAGCATGAGGCAGGGACACCCCGAGGATGAGGCAGGGACACACCAAGCATGAGGCAGGGACACCCCGAGGATGAGGCAGGGACACCCCGAGGATGAGGCAGGGACACCCCGAGGATGAGGCAGGGACACCCCGAGGATGAGGCAGGGACGCCCCGAGGATGAGGCAGGGACGCCCCGAGGATGAGGCAGGGACGCCCCGAGGATGAGGCAGGGACGCCCCGAGGATGAGGCAGGGACGCCCCGAGGATGAGGCAGGGACGCCCCGAGGATGAGGCAGGGACGCCCCGAGGATGAGGCAGGGACGCCCCGAGGATGAGGCAGGGACGCCCCGAGGATGAGGCAGGGACGCCCCGAGGATGAGGCAGGGACGCCCCGAGGATGAGGCAGGGACGCCCCGAGGATGAGGCAGGGACGCCCCGAGGATGAGGCAGGGACGCCCCGAGGATGAGGCAGGGACGCCCCGAGGATGAGGCAGGGACGCCCCGAGGATGAGGCAGGGACGCCCCGAGGATGAGGCAGGGACGCCCCGAGGATGAGGCAGGGACGCCCCGAGGATGAGGCAGGGACGCCCCGAGGATGAGGCAGGGACGCCCCGAGGATGAGGCAGGGACGCCCCGAGGATGAGGCAGGGACGCCCCGAGGATGAGGCAGGGACGCCCCGAGGATGAGGCAGGGACGCCCCGAGGATGAGGCAGGGACGCCCCGAGGATGAGGCAGGGACGCCCCGAGGATGAGGCAGGGACGCCCCGAGGATGAGGCAGGGACGCCCCGAGGATGAGGCAGGGACGCCCCGAGGATGAGGCAGGGACGCCCCGAGGATGAGGCAGGGACGCCCCGAGGATGAGGCAGGGACGCCCCGAGGATGAGGCAGGGACGCCCCGAGGATGAGGCAGGGACGCCCCGAGGATGAGGCAGGGACGCCCCGAGGATGAGGCAGGGACGCCCCGAGGATGAGGCAGGGACGCCCCGAGGATGAGGCAGGGACGCCCCGAGGATGAGGCAGGGACGCCCCGAGGATGAGGCAGGGACGCCCCGAGGATGAGGCAGGGACGCCCCGAGGATGAGGCAGGGACGCCCCGAGGATGAGGCAGGGACGCCCCGAGGATGAGGCAGGGACGCCCCGAGGATGAGGCAGGGACGCCCCGAGGATGAGGCAGGGACGCCCCGAGGATGAGGCAGGGACGCCCCGAGGATGAGGCAGGGACGCCCCGAGGATGAGGCAGGGACGCCCCGAGGATGAGGCAGGGACGCCCCGAGGATGAGGCAGGGACGCCCCGAGGATGAGGCAGGGACGCCCCGAGGATGAGGCAGGGACGCCCCGAGGATGAGGCAGGGACGCCCCGAGGATGAGGCAGGGACGCCCCGAGGATGAGGCAGGGACGCCCCGAGGATGAGGCAGGGACGCCCCGAGGATGAGGCAGGGACGCCCCGAGGATGAGGCAGGGACGCCCCGAGGATGAGGCAGGGACGCCCCGAGGATGAGGCAGGGACGCCCCGAGGATGAGGCAGGGACGCCCCGAGGATGAGGCAGGGACGCCCCGAGGATGAGGCAGGGACGCCCCGAGGATGAGGCAGGGACGCCCCGAGGATGAGGCAGGGACGCCCCGAGGATGAGGCAGGGACGCCCCGAGGATGAGGCAGGGACGCCCCGAGGATGAGGCAGGGACGCCCCAGGGCAGAGGCAGGGACACTCGGAGCACCTGCCGTCACTCAGAGTCACATGGGGCCCCCGAAGAACTGTCATGTTTAGAAAAGGCTCCGGCTTTGTATAGTAATAAAGCCGCTCCGGCCCCTCCCCCGCCTCCGATAAGTGGAGCGCTAATGGGACATTCAGATAAATATTTGTGTGTCTGAGATCCCCCGGGGGCCCATCAATGGAGGAGGGGCCCCGCGCCATTTTCCACCTCTTCCTTCCTTCCCTCCCTCCATTTCAAGGCGTGCAATGTGAAAATGAGATGCTGTCGATCCTGCCAGAAATGCCGCGTCCGTGTCACGTCCTGCGAGGCGTACTGGAAGCACAGACAAGGTCGCCTTCCTTCTGCAAACTACTAATCCCATCATCCCTCCCATGTAATAGAGATGACCAAAGGCAGCTTTGGGTGACAACTAGGGATGAGCTCAGGTTCGGACAGAAGCCCGGAAGCTACATGGGACCACCCACCCAATCAACTGCGGCCCGCGGCATTCCCCCCGCCCCAGAGCTGACAATAAACAAAGGGGTGGGGCGCTTGTGCTGACATCATTGACCTTATATGGACATGTGATGTCATTAACCATGTGGCCAGATGCCAGCAGCTGCATATAAGGAAATGGAGCTGGATGCAGTGATGTCATTGACCTTATATGGACACATGTGATGTCATTGACCATATATAGCCATGTGGCCATATATGATCAATGACAGCACTTTGCAGCTTTTGGGGGGAATTCCCCAGAGGAAGGAGCTCATCCCTAGCGACAACCGCCATGGGTACAGTGGAGGTGTGAGCGTTGTCACCCCAGGACAGGAAGTGCTTTACTGGCAGGATCACCATAGCGCTGACCATAAACAAAGGGGGCGGGGTGCTTGTGCTGACATCATTGACCTTATATGGACAGTTGGACACATGTGATGTCATTGACCATATAAGGTCGATGACGTCCCTTTGCTTAGGTGCAGCGGCGGAGGAGGAGCTTCCTGAGCTCACCCCTAGTGACGGCCGCCATGGATACAGCGGAGGAGCGAGCGTTGTCACCCCAGGACAGGAAGTGATGAGTATCTGGCGGGATCACCGGGTGAGAACGCAGCCGCCACGCCGGAGGACCGGAAGTCACATTGTTACATTCTACTTCCTGAGTTCAGATTCCTTGTCACATGTCCGGCGGGAGCCAATGGGAGGCGTCCATCGTTTTTAGGATCGCCATTTAAAGTGAAAGCGTCCGTTATTCCGGTGAAGTCACATGGTGTAGTCTGGGGTCATTCATTGGGTCAGGAGTGTTTAAAAGGTCGGGCTGAGGAGGCGGGG
>NW_017308825.1:14047-14366 GCF_000935625.1 Nanorana parkeri | reverse complement strand
GGGGGGGCTGTGAGAGAGATGCCGGTGACAGCTGCATTGTGTGTACATAGGGAGGCTCTGAGGGGGAGGGGAGAGACCTGGGGGAGGGGAATGTATTTTTAGGGCCACTATCGGTCAGTGTGAACGCAGAGAATCGCTGCTACAACGCACAACGGAGGATAATATGCTTCCCCAATTGCATGCAGGAGGAAGTAGCACCAGAAGGAAGCCAATCAGTTCATGTGCTGACAAGGAGCACGCTGATAGAAGGAGAGAGCAGAGTGACAGAGAGATGAGCTCATCACTGCACTGCTTCTGCCTTTTCTGTCCGGTCACATGT
>NW_017308825.1:10267-14026 GCF_000935625.1 Nanorana parkeri | reverse complement strand
GGGTCCAGGATGACCTGGGCTCACAGGAAGTGGGTGGAATGATGCTGGACATCAGACTGAGGACCTGGTATCAGCCCCTTGTAGTCCCTGTAGAGCAGGTCTGGAGTGTGACAAGGAGCACGCTGATAGGAGGAGAGAGCAGAGCGATGAGCTGATCACTACGCTGCTTCTCCCTTCTCTGTCCAGTCACAGGTTGGGGGGCAGGTCCAGGACGGCCTGGGCTCACAGGAAGTTGGCGTAATGATGCTGGACATCAGACTGGGGGCATGATATCAGCCTTGTGTGGTCCCTGTACAGCAGAGCTCAGACTAGGAGAGGAAGAAACAACACAAGGTGCCAATCAGTGATGACAAGGAGCATGCTGATAGAAGGAGAGGGCAGAGTGATGAGCTCATCACTGCCATGCTTCTCCTTCCTGTGTCCAGTCACAGTCTAGGGGCGGGTCCATCATGACCTGGGCCCAGAGGAAGTGGGTGGAATGATGCCGATCAGCACACTGAGGACATCTAGTGGATGGACTACAGAACAGCCCCCCATGCTATAAGAAGGGGGAGGGGTTCTGTAGTCTTCAATATTTGCTGACCCCGAGGGTTGTATTTGGATCACAGAGGAAGTCTGCGGGTGTAAAACGATGCGGCTCTGACCTCTCCCCTAGGAGGAAGCTGACCCCAAGAGCTGACGTCCCACCCCTCCGGGCCTCGGGCTGCACGTAGTCACCGCGCAGAATTCCCCCCCACGGGCCCCGCACAGAGAAACTGGTTTGTCCACATTGGAGGAAGGGGCCCGTGTCGTGTTACCGAGGAGTGAATGGGGCCTCTGTCAGCTCCCGCCAGAGGGGAATATCTATAGAGAGAGCGAGGCAACCTCGGCTGTGCGGGAACTACAAACCCCATCATCCCTCCGCCTCTGGGAGTCGTGTCTGTGGCTGTCAGAGTCTTGCAAAGCCTCATGGGACTTGTAGTTCCACAACATCCGGAGTGCCCAGGTTGCCCGCCCCTGTTCTAGAGGAAAGGTTCACCTTCTAAAGGGACCGATCACATGACCACCGTCACTTCTGTGCGTCATCAACTGTCCATGGGACCGATCACATGACCACCGTCACTTCTGTGCGTCATCAACTGTCCATGGGACCGATCACATGACCACCGTCACTTCTCTGCGTCATCAACTGTCCATGGGACCGATCACATGACCACCGTCACTTCTCTGCGTCATCAACTGTCCATGGGACCGATCACATGACCACCGTCACTTCTCTGCGTCATCAACTGTCCATGGGACCGATCACATGACCACCGTCACTTCTCTGCGTCATCAACTGTCCATGGGACCGATCACATGACCACCGTCACTTCTCTGCGTCATCAACTGTCCATGGGACCGATCACATGACCACCGTCACTTAGCTCATCACTGCACTGCTTCTGCCTTTTCTGTCCGGTCACATGTTTGGGGGGGGGGGCGGGTCCAGGATGACCTGGGCTCACAGGAAGTGGGTGGAATGATGCTGGACATCAGACTGAGGACCTGGTATCAGCCCCTTGTAGTCCCTGTAGAGCAGGTCTGGAGTGTGACAAGGAGCACGCTGATAGGAGGAGAGAGCAGAGCGATGAGCTGATCACTACGCTGCTTCTCCCTTCTCTGTCCAGTCACAGGTTGGGGGGCAGGTCCAGGACGGCCTGGGCTCACAGGAAGTTGGCGTAATGATGCTGGACATCAGACTGGGGGCATGATATCAGCCTTGTGTGGTCCCTGTACAGCAGAGCTCAGACTAGGAGAGGAAGAAACAACACAAGGTGCCAATCAGTGATGACAAGGAGCATGCTGATAGAAGGAGAGGGCAGAGTGATGAGCTCATCACTGCCATGCTTCTCCTTCCTGTGTCCAGTCACAGTCTAGGGGCGGGTCCATCATGACCTGGGCCCAGAGGAAGTGGGTGGAATGATGCCGATCAGCACACTGAGGACATCTAGTGGATGGACTACAGAACAGCCCCCCATGCTATAAGAAGGGGGGAGGGGTTCTGTAGTCTTCAATATTTGCTGACCCCGAGGGTTGTATTTGGATCACAGAGGAAGTCTGCGGGTGTAAAACGATGCGGCTCTGACCTCTCCCCTAGGAGGAAGCTGACCCCAAGAGCTGACGTCCCACCCCTCCGGGCCTCGGGCTGCACGTAGTCACCGCGCAGAATTCCCCCCCACGGGCCCCGCACAGAGAAACTGGTTTGTCCACATTGGAGGAAGGGGCCCGTGTCGTGTTACCGAGGAGTGAATGGGGCCTCTGTCAGCTCCCGCCAGAGGGGAATATCTATAGAGAGAGCGAGGCAACCTCGGCTGTGCGGGAACTACAAACCCCATCATCCCTCCGCCTCTGGGAGTCGTGTCTGTGGCTGTCAGAGTCTTGCAAAGCCTCATGGGACTTGTAGTTCCACAACATCCGGAGTGCCCAGGTTGCCCGCCCCTGTTCTAGAGGAAAGGTTCACCTTCTAAAGGGACCGATCACATGACCACCGTCACTTCTCTGCGTCATCAACTGTCCATGGGACCGATCACATGACCACCGTCACTTCTCTGCGTCATCAACTGTCCATGGGACCGATCACATGACCACCGTCACTTCTCTGCGTCATCAACTGTCCATGGGACCGATCACATGACCACCGTCACTTCACTGCGTCCTCTATAAGTCCCGCCCCCAATCACATTTAAGCATCAGCGATTTTGAGGCTTTTTTTTTACGAGGTCATCAGTCACGCCCAATCAGCTGCATGTAAGCAGAGGGGGCGGGATCCCGGTGACATCATCGACCATATATGGTCACATGGCTATATTTGGTCAATGACATTGACCTAATATGGTCCAATCAGCTGCGGCCGGGGCATACATTCAGAGATTGTACGATCAGACTGTAACACGTGTGTAGAGTGTAAAGCCCAACATACATGTTACCAGGTGACCGTGTAATCTTCAGACTGTGGTACGAGGCCCGACCTGATCTATCCAATCAAATTGTGTCCCGTCAGACGGGCGCTTGGACTACACAGCTGCAAGGGGGGTGCGGCCTGCACCCGGGTGACATCATTGGAGGGGTGACACCATAAGGACTCACAGTCATTTTGGTGTCACCCCCCCCGTTGAACATCCAGTCACTCGGTCATGGACTGAACGCCCGACAGTGGAGGGGACCCGGCGTCATACCTCATCCCACCGGGTGAACGCCCCCTCCTCTCTCTGCCGGCGTCCATCACCAAGATCAATAAGACGACCGCGCATGCGCGATGACGTCACCCGGCCTCGGGACGCCCCTGGTTGGGTAGATCTAAAGGAGATCATACAATCAGATTGCGCAATGTATGACCGGCCCGGTTAACACATAAGTTGCATAACATTTGAGGTTGAATAAAGACACGGCTCCATCCAGTGTATGTATGTGATTCTGCATGTGTGTGCGTGTGCATGAGTCCCCACAACACGTTCCCTCTCATCTATCGTCCACCAATCCCCATCGATCTCCTATGTCCCAGATTCCCCCAATCGATAAGTCCGTCCGTGTTGTCCCACTCGTTTCTCTCTGTGATCACATGTAAAGACCATACATTGTATCCAGTCCCCGGATCTCCCTCCCGATACATTGTATCCTCTTATAGAGTCTCCCCCCCCCCAATACACGGAGCAATTCCAGACCCGACCAATCGTTACATTCTCTAATAGTCAATCAGAACAGATCGCAGGACAGACAGCCGACCGCAGCACAGACCGC
>NW_017308825.1:9649-10053 GCF_000935625.1 Nanorana parkeri | reverse complement strand
ACAGACCGCCGACCGCAGGACAGACCGCAGGACAGAGCGCCGACCACAGGACAGACCGCCGACCGCAGGACAGACCGCAGGACAGACCGCCGACCGCAGGACAGACCGCAGGACAGACCGCCGACCGCAGGACAGACCGCAGGACAGATCGCCCACCGTGCTGAGATTTACCGATCCCACCGGCGCGGCCGATCGTTTATCTATACATCACATTGTATACACAGTATATAGCCGAGTCTGTTCTACATACAGCCGGGGGAGGGGAGGGGGAGAACAGACTCATCGTGTCCAAAACTTTTTTGGGGACTCACCTCAGGATGCAGACGATGGCGATCTGCGTCGCAGCGCACACACACACGCACGCACGATGTCGGTGGCAGATCGCCGCGCTCGCCCTGCGTGTC
>NW_017308825.1:5768-9614 GCF_000935625.1 Nanorana parkeri | reverse complement strand
CCTAATCACTGCCGACCTTATCTCCCAACAGGGACGTCCCCTTTAAACTCCTCCCACACACAGCCCGTAGGCAGGGAGGATTCACCCAGCGATTCAACCTCGGTGAATGATGTAGAAAACTGACATACTACACGCACCCCACAAGTGTTTCTTGCAAGCTTAGGCGATTGTTTTGCAACGCATGTGAAACGCATGCGCTATGATGCAACGCACGTAAAACGCATGCGCGATGACAAGCATTGGCACGCTTTTTTAACGTGTTGCGTCGCCTTTCACTGCCCTCTGAGTCGCCATTTTGTAAATTTATTTGACGCGCATCGACAAGCCCGTCACCGCGCATGAGTGCGCTTTTATACGGCGTACATCAATGCACATGTGCGGCGTCAGCAGGGCACATGGACAGGTGGCGCGGTCTCCTTGCGTTGGGCTCATTCACACCCTGGGGAGGGATTCGCCGCGTGTTTTTTTCGCGCTGAAGCGCATGCAAATTAAAATCCCATCTACTCCTACCGTGGGACCTTCACGCAAACGCGGTCAACCGTGCGGAAAAATGCGCCTGGGGATTGAAATCGCCTCTGAGCGTCTTATCAGGCCGTTTGACGCCATACACTTCAATGGGAGCGCGACGATCGGTGCGTTTTTGCGCGTTTTTGCTGCTGAGACTGATTTTTATTGGATGATGGAAAACGGGCTGAAGACGCATCTTAGTGCGCTATTACATATGAGCAGAAAATGCCTGCGAAACGCGCATAAAAAACGAGCAGAAACGCAGTAAAAGAAAAATGCCCCGGTGTGAATGTGAATTATTTTTTTTTTAAGCACTTTTGGGTTTTTTGGGAGACTGAAAATATGATCATTTTTCAATCATTCACAAATTATTTATTTATTTTTTTATAATGTACAAGGTCCCCCTCTGGTGTTTCTCCGGGTAAAGCTCCGCCATTGTAGGGTTAGTTCCCATTTAACCGGCCTGACTCCTAATTATCATCTCGTTAGCAGTGTCCCCGTCAGTAATTGGTGAAGATTGGTGACGCCTCGGGGCCGGTGACAACTCTTCGCTCTCCTGCGGTGTAACGTCCGTGTTCATATTGTATGTAAAATCCCATTTATTCCCGAGCAGACGGCTTGTGGAGGTCTATGAAGGTCTGTGGACATCTATGAAGGTCTATGAAGGTCTATGGTTGTCTATGAAGGTCTATGAAGGTCTATGGAGGTCTATGGAGGTCTATGGAGGTCTGTGAATGTCTATGAAGGTCTATGGAGGTCTATGAAGGTCTATGGAGGTCTATGAAGGTCTATGGAGGTCTATGAAGGTCAATGGAGGTCTATGAAGGTCTATGGACATCTGTGAATGTCTATGAAGGTCTATGGAGGTCTATGAAGGTCTATGGAGGTCTATGGATGTCTATGAAGGTCTATGGAGGTCTGTGAATGTCTATGAAGGTCTATGGAGGTCTATGAAGGTCTATGGAGGTCTATGGATGTCTATGGATGTCTATGGAGGTCTGTGAATGTCTATGAAGGTCTATGGAGGTCTGAGAATGTCTATGAAGGTCTGTGGAGGTCTGTCAATGAAGGTCTATGGAGGTCTATGAAGGTCTATGGACATCTATGAAGGTCTATGAGGGTCTATGGACATCTGTGAAGGTCTATAGAGGTCTGTGGAGCTCTTTTAAGGTCTATGGAGGTCTATGAAGGTCTATGGGCATCTATGAAGGTCTATGAGGGTCTATTGACATCTGTGAAGGTATTTGAGGGTCCATAGACATCTGTGAAGGTCTATGGACATCTATGAAGGTCTGTGGAGGTCTATAAAGGTCTATGGAGGTCTATGAAGGTCTATGGACATCTATGAAGGTCTATGAGGGTCTATGGACATCTATGAAGGTCTATGAGGGTCTATGGACATCTGTGAAGGTCTATGGACATCTGTGGAGGTCTATGGACATCTATAAAAGGTATATGGACATATATATGGAGGTCTATGGACATCTGTGAAGGTCTATGAAGGTTTATGTATATATATGAAGGTCTATGGAGGTCTATGGACATCTATGAAGGTATATGGACATATATGGAGGTCTATGGACATCTGTGAAGGTCTATGGAGGTCTATGGGCATCTATGAAGGTCTATGGACATCTGTGAAGGTCTATGGACATCTGTGAAGGTTTATGGACATATGTGAAGGTTTATGGACATATGTGAAGGTCTATGGAGGTCTGTAAATGTCTATGGAGGTCTATGGAGGTCTGTAAATGTCTATGGAGGTCTATGGACATCTATGAAGGTCTATGGACATCTGTGAAGGTCTATGGACATCTATGAAGGTCTATGGACATCTATGAAGGTCTATGAGGGTCTATTGACATCTGTGAAGGTATTTGAGGGTCCATAGACATCTGTGAAGGTCTATGGACATCTATGAAGGTCTATAAAGGTCTATGGAGGTCTATGAAGGTCTATGGACATCTATGAAGGTCTATGGACATCTGTGAAGGTTTATGGACATATGTGAAGGTTTATGGACATATGTGAAGGTCTATGGAGGTCTGTAAATGTCTATGGAGGTCTATGGAGGTCTGTAAATGTCTATGGAGGTCTATGGACATCTATGAAGGTCTATGGACGTCTGTGAAGGTATTTGAGGGTCCATAGACATCTGTGAAGGTCTGTGGAGGTCTATAAAGGTCTATGGAGGTCTATGAAGGTCTATGGACATCTATGAAGGTCTATGGACATCTGTGAAGGTCTATGGACATCTGTGAAGGTCTATGGACATATGTGAAGGTCTATGGAGGTCTGTAAATGTCTATGGAGGTCTATGGAGGTCTGTAAATGTCTATGGAGGTCTATGGACATCTATGAAGGTCTATGGACGTCTGTGAAGATCTATGGACGTCTATGAAGGTCTATGGAGGTCTATGTCCTTGTCTCCCAGTTGTGCTTGTGTCACGCACCATCCCAATGAAGTCTACAGTCGCCTGTGCCAACACTCATTGTGCAGTAACGCTCCACGGCTGTCACCATCTGGAAACCCGTCCTGAGAAATCCCATGCAGTGGTCACTATAGTGTATGCAGACAGGAAGTGGCTGCAAAGAGGCTGCGGGAGATCAGCAGAGCTGAGATGTAACAAAGGAGGAAAAAAGGTGAAAACAGGAATTCCGCACACGCTATCTCACAGTTCATGATACCCCGCCCTCAACGGCATTCCAACGCACCTTCCTGTGGGCCAAATATCCTGCACTGCCATGGCAACCAGTGTCATTGCGTTACCGCACTCAGCGTGGCACCTCACGCCCATTGGGAGGTGCCCTTGGGTTGCCACAGAGAATCAATGGCAATGGAGCTCACCTTGCATGCAGCACCACCCTGACCCTTTTCAGCCCCCGTATGACTATAATAGCTCCGCCCTCCTTCCAGCTACCAGGTACCTGACAACTGTCACCCCCCCCCCCCCCCCCCCCCCCCCCCACGGTCCACCCTTGATACCCCCACTTTGCGGTTGGTCACAACCAGTCCCCACCCACTTTCTGGCATGGTCCTGGCGGTAACCACAATTATCGCACATGCTCAGGAGGATCCGGTGATCCCGGGACACAGGACCATCTGCAGAGAGGTCCAAGATGCCATATAGTACCAGGCACATCCGGGACAGCCGGCGTCTATGACCTACCTGTATAAGTCCCTGCTGCAAGGCTGATTTCAGATTTCAGCGAGTGTGCGGCAGCATGAGGACAGATCCAGGGCGCTTCGCTGAACTGAAAAATACTTCGGTGACTGAACAGTGTCTTCTATGTGCTCGGCGGGGGAATGGGGTGGACTATCCAGCGCCTCTCCGACAC
>NW_017308825.1:4480-5736 GCF_000935625.1 Nanorana parkeri | reverse complement strand
TGCTCTGTGGCTTCTTCTCTTGTAAACAAGTCTGTGAGCCAAGATTGCGGGAGATTCCTCCACAGACACCTCGTCATCCCATAATAACCCGCTCAGAGCCGCCGAATAGAAATGTCATTTACAGCTCAACTCCGGAGGCAGCAAATATCGTCCTCATACCAGAGTCACGTGACCTGAATGCCGGAGAGTGTATTCCTTCCATGTCTGTGCAGAACTCAGAGCCTCCTGTGATAAAGACCATTCACTGCTGCTCTCTCTCCTGGTGCAGGGTGACTGGTCTTGTCTCCGCCCCTTCCTGTAATAGAGACTGGTCACTGCTGCTCTCTTCTTGTGCAGGGTGACTGGTCTTGTCTCCGCCCCCCTCCTGTGATAAAGACCGCTCATGGCTGCTCTCTCTCCTTGTGCAGGGTGACTGGTCTTGCCTCCGCCACCTCCTGTAATAAAGACCGCTCACTGCTGCTCTCTTCTTGTGCAGGGTGACTGGTCTTGTCTCCGCCCCCTCCTGTAATAAAGACCACTCACTGCTGCTCTCTCTCTTCTTGTGCAGGGTGACTGGTCTGGGCTCCGCCCCCTCCTGTAATAAAGACCACTCTCTGCTGCTCTCTCTCTTCTTGTGCAGGGTGACTGGTCTTGTCTCCGCCCCCTCCTGTAATAAAGACCAATCATTGCTGCTCTCTTCCCTTGTGCAGGGTGACTGGTCTTTGTGTCTATTGATAGATATGTATATATATATATATGAAGGATTTCATGGTCGAAGTTCCACTTTAATGCTGATTGGAGATCTCAGTGATTAGGATCACATACACCGGAATAGATTTCTAATGAATACATAATCGGGATCATTTGGGGCTTTTTGATCTGCCCGTAGAGTATTGCTTCGTCCTAAGTTGGGGCGCGGTAACGGTGATGGGCTGTCACAGACAAAATACAGACACGTAAGGCTGGAAGAATGTCGCAGCATTCCACAAACACGCAGCGCACCCCGTTCACACCGGATCGCCAATGAGACGCCATCACAAGGGATCTACATGTTCTATTACCGGCCATCTTCACTCATCGACCAACATAAAGGCAACGAGCCCAGTGTGAGAAAACAACCCGGCCCATATAAAAGATGCAGATTGTTTCATTGTTCCAAATCACAAAACAGAATCAATGGACATCTTTAACCCGTACACCCCCCTTCCCCCAGTACCCCCCCCTTCCCCTGGTAGACCCCCCTTGCCCCAGTACACCCCCCTTCCCCCAGTACACCC
>NW_017308825.1:0-2133 GCF_000935625.1 Nanorana parkeri | reverse complement strand
AACAATGTTACTTTGTATCTCTCTATCTCCCTCTGATCAATGTTTATAAACAATGTTACTTTGTATCTCTCTATCTCCCTCTGATCAGTGTTTATAAACAATGTTACTTTGTATCTCTCTCTCTCTCCCTCTGATCAATGTTTATATACAATGTTACTTTGTATCTCTCTATCTCCTTCTATACAATGTTAATAAACACTGTGTCAGAAGGTCTGTTTTTATAAACAAGTGTTGATTTGTCCCCATTACATTGGAGGTAAACCACGCATGCCAGAGAAAGACAGCGTCTCAATCACATAAGTGCTTAGTAAACACATTATGGATCACGATTCCTTGTGCTTTCTTGCTTTTTCTGCCAATAACTCTCGGCCCTCCAGCTGTTGTGGAATTATAATCTCATGAGGCATTGCAAGACTTACTGCTACAGGCATGGTTACCAGAGGCAGAGACTTGATAGGATTTGTGTTTCACTACGGCCGGAGTGCCAAGGTTGCCTTCCCCTGATAAAGGGGCTAATGGTGTGAAGTTGTAAAGTTGAGTTCACTTCCACTTTAAGAATCAGAAAATCAAATGATCAAACCAAATTCTAACCGTGTACGTCTGGCTACAAGCGAGTCAGACGGAGAGGCTCCTCAACACAGGGGGTCTGGGCATGGGTAGCGTGGCAGCTAAACTGACTATGGAGATACAGGAACTACATGAAGTGTATGAAGGGGGATGGGGGATTTAGGGAATGGGGCAAGGGGTCATGATTACACAAAGGTCCCACGCTCCATTGTACTTTCAGTTAAATTGGCTTCATTATCAGTCCTTATAATCAGGCCTTTGAAAGCCATATAAAGTTCCCCAATCTTCATCATTGTAAATATTCGCTACATTGATCACAATGGAACAATGGCCCAGACCAAAAGATAAACGTTCCCCACTTCTGGCATCAGAAGACCTCTCCTGAATCTTATCTCTTCCAATGAGACTTTGTCCCGGGATCAGCAGATAATTCACAAGCTCTTCACTTGCCAGCTAACAATGGTGCCCCCAGACAAAACAACAAACGGGTAATTTACAGCTTATCCGCCATTCGCACATCAAGCTTTAATTATTACCTGAGCTTCACCGCAAAACTGATGAAGGTGTGAAGTCTGCACGACTTCCCCCACCACACACGGTGCGCTGACATCATATTGGACGTCACCATGTTAATTGGCACCTTGTTGTGGTTACATTACATGGAATGGCACTCTACGTCGGTTGTCATCAGTATTTAAAGGGTCAGTCCACCCAAACTTGATATTTTTGGTTTTGGTAGATGCTGGACAGGTAAATCAGTTCCTCCTCTACTGGTGAGTTCCCGGGTCTGTACACCTGCTGTGCCCATTATGAGGGTTTTCACCGTCCCTGTGCTGAGTTTCTGGGTCTGTACACCCGCTGTGCCCATTATGAGGGGCTCCCACCATCCCTGAGCTGAGTTCCCGGGTCTGTACACCTGCTGTGCCCATTATGAGGGGCTCCCACCATCCCTGAGCTGAGTTCCCGAATCTGTACACCTGCTGTGCCCATTATAAGAGGCTCCCACCATCCCTGAGCTGAGTTCCCGAATCTGTACACCTACTGTGCCCATTATGAGGGGCTCCCACCATCCCTGTGCTGAGTTCCCAGGTCTGTACACCTGCTGTGCCCATTATGAGGGGCTCCCACCATCCCTGAGCTGAGTTCCCGAATCTGTACACCTACTGTGCCCATTATAAGAGGCTCCCACCATCCCTGAGCTGAGTTCCCGAATCTGTACACCTACTGTGCCCATTATGAGGGGCTCCCACCATCCCTGTGCTGAGTTCCCAGGTCTGTACACCTGCTGTGCCCATTATGAGGGGCTCCCACCATCCCTGTGCTGAGTTCTCGGGTCTGTACACCCGCTGTGCCCATTATGAGGAGCTCCCACCATCCCTGTACTGAGTTCCTGGATCTGTACACCCGCTGTGCCCATTATGAGGAGCTCCCACCATCCCTGTGCTGAGTTCCCAGGTCTGTACACCTGCTGTGCCCATTATGAGGGGCTCCCACCATCCTATATACAAGAAAACAATAATAAATAAATGAATAAAACATATTTACAAAATAATTGAATATAACTAT
>NW_017308824.1:135484-136539 GCF_000935625.1 Nanorana parkeri | reverse complement strand
AGATCACACACAGAGACATCCCGAGATCACACAGAGAGAGAAGAGAGACCTTCTGAGATCACAGAGAGAGAGAAGAGACATCCCGAGAGCACACAGAGAGAGAGAAGAGACATCCCGAGAGCACATACAGAGAGACATCCCAAGATCACACAGAGAGACATCCCAAGATCACACAGAGAGACATCCCGAGATCACACAGAGAGACATCTCGAGATCACACACAGAGACATCCCGAGATCACACACAGAGACATCCCAAGATCACACACAGAGACATCCCGAGATCACACACAGAGACATCCCGAGATCACACACAGAGACATCCCGAGATCACACAGAGAGAGAAGAGAGACCTTCTGAGATCACAGAGAGAGAGAAGAGACATCCCGAGAGCACACAGAGAGAGAGAAGAGACATCCCGAGAGCACACAGAGAGAGAAGAGAGACATCACTGTACTGCATGTACAGTGGAGCAGTGTGGACACCCCTAAGATCTACCAGGACAGGCAGATCCTTTGCCATCAGGGGAGGAGAGACATACAGAGATCTCACATGGAGAGGAGAGACATACAGAGATCACACAGGGAGAGGAGAGACATACAGAGATCACACAGGGAGAGGAGAGACATACAGAGATCACACATGGAGAGGAGAGACATACAGAGATCACACAGGGAGAGGAGAGACATACAGAGATCACACAGGGAGAGGAGAGACATACAGAGATCACACAGGG
The DNA here is from genome assembly GCF_000935625.1 of Nanorana parkeri. NCBI lineage: Eukaryota > Metazoa > Chordata > Amphibia > Anura > Dicroglossidae > Nanorana > Nanorana parkeri. The sequence goes on along the minus strand of NW_017308824.1, from coordinate 135,804 downwards.
AGAGGAGAGACATACAGAGATCACACAGGGAGAGGAGAGACATACAGAGATCACACAGGGAGAGGAGAGACATACAGAGATCACACAGGGAGAGGAGAGACATACAGAGATCACACATGGAGAGGAGAGACATACAGAGATCACACAGGGAGAGGAGAGACATACAGAGATCACACAGGGAGAGGAGAGACATACAGAGAACACACAGGAAGAGGAGAGACATACAGAGATCACAGAGGGAGAGGAGAGACATACAGAGATCACACAGGGAGAGGAGAGACATACAGAGATCACACAGGGAGAGGAGAGACATACAGAGA